>NW_019174643.1:0-197927 GCF_002260705.1 Seriola dumerili
AGATGTACTTGCATGTAAATTTACAGAGAAGTCCGTACATTGTTCTCCAATGGAAAAAAAACACCAGTTACCCATCTACCCAGTGGGTGGAGAGACGCTGATGAAGCTGCCTGGGTTGTAATGAGTCAGAAACAGTCACAGCAGCAGTTTCATCCGGTGACATCGTACCGAGTTTTAAATGGACAATGAGGAGCTCAGTCAGAGTTTTTCACCGTTGATCTGTTTGACTCTCACCGTGTTTTTGCTGCAGTTCACCTGCATGTCTGCTGAAGGTAAGCTCATGCGATACACCTCATGTACCTGCTCATTAAGCTCAGTGTGATTAGAGCTCTAATTTAAGTCTGTCCCATATGGCATGAAAGTTATCTTTCATATTATTCTGTGACATATGTGTTGTTTTGTTCTGTTTATTTCTTTAGACATTTGGTAACAGTCGGTAGATTTGATTTGATAATCTAATAATTTAAAGATTCAAAGTCTCATAAAAACAAGCTGTTCTCGTTGAAAACCCAGTGATTCTGTTTGTTTCATCCAACAAATTCAAACTGGAACAACATGTTTGTCGATCCGTGAATCATTCATTTAACAAACAGCTGAATGAGAACCAGCAGACTAACCACAGGAGCACTTTATCTTTAACCTACATATTCACACAAAGAGCTGGACTCATAATGAATTGAGTAACAAAGGGCTGGAAAGATAAGCAGATCTCACAGTATGGCAGCTGGTTTTCCCCCCATCATGTCCATCTGGTTCCCCACACCCACACAGCCACACAGCCATAGATGCCAATCTTCTGAATAAAGAAGGAATCATTTGTTAAAGTGAAACACAATCTGCTTGTTTCCCTAAACTGTTTTAATCGGCCACGTTTCCGTATTTTATATTCACGAAATTCAGAAACAACAACTGCTTGCATGCAAGTTGCTCCTGTCCTCTCACAGGTGTTGTGAGTCGTCAGGGTTACATGAGCCATATGAGCCATAACATCCATTCACACCGTGATCTTACACTGTTTTGAGATCAGTTATAATATTGAATACATGAGTTCAGAAACCAGTGGTGTAGTGGTCCCTGGAGAAGTGGGTATACTCTCAATTTTTGCCCTTTTTTTAACGCAGCCCAGAAAAACGCCCTGTTTTAGAAACAGTGACATATAAGACTACTTTATTTAGTTTACCCAAAAATCCGTCAGTAGTATTTGCTCATTGTCACATAATTTCTGCTGTTTGATCTCAGGGAGGAAGGATTATGAAATTACTAAACCAATACTGGCCCACAGACTAGTGAGAGACAACTATGCATTTTGAGTGAACTATTCTTAGTCCATCCACAGTGTGGATGGACTAAGGAATAAGGAATAAGGAATGACACCTATTCTCTCACTTGGCAAGTCAGTAGTTTCTTTTGTAAACTGTCTCTTTGAACAGCTGATTTGCAACAGATAGCGTGGGCCAGAGTGTGCCACTATTATAAAATTAACATGACTTGATCAGGAGCAGTTTGTAGGTATTACTGGTCACACAGGCAGCCTGCATGAATGTAAAATATACATGAGGCAAACATGGTGTTTCAGTTATTTTTTGAACATTTATTTAAATAAAATACTTCAGATCTGAATTTGACAATGCATCCATGTTCATATTTCACCTTAGATGAAAAAAAACCGCAAATCATTCTCTTCCACACATCAAAACCAATCAGATAAACTCAAAAGTGCACTGTCATAAAATTTAAATAAACACTATTTTAGCATACCTCATTAGATATATATAAATATCATATGATGATTGGGCTTAACTGTACCGGTGTAGCGTCGCTAACATTAGCTGAGTTGCTGGCTGATGTTGATTCGCGAGGACGTTTGTAATTGTGAAATGAAATTTTAGTTTGAATAGCTCGCTTCATCTTACCGGTTCATTACATATCCTAAAGGCAAATCATTTCAAGTAAACTTGTAAAAGTAAATTTGTCAGTTAGCAATATTTACCTCGGCATGACCCGCCCTTCTCTGCCTCCGATTGGCTCATCAGTCCTCCTGCCTAAAGTTAACCAATCTAATCAGTAAAGGCAGCGAGTAACAGCCAATTCGAGGCAGAGTAGCGTGGGTCATGGCTTCACCATCATAGGGAAAAATGGGCAATTTGGCTCGCAGATACTACTGAATGGTGCGCATCAGGGGGGATTTAGAAGTGGGTATACGCAATGCTGGCTGAAAAAATAAGTGGGTTTAGCCGTATACCAGCGTATAGCCTGGACTACACCATTGTCGGAAACTATATTTAGGAGGTAGATGTAGAAAGAAGACGAGCAAATTCGTGACAGGCTCTGAAAATAAGAGAGATTTGTTTATCATCAAGAAGTTTCGGTTGGTTCAAAGTCACTACACAAAACCGTATCGTAGTAAACCGAGTATCTGGGGTTTGGACCGTTGGTCACTTTGGACCGTGGTATGAATTTGCGCAAAGTTTTATGCAGTTAAAATAATAACGTTGAAGGTGTTTTAATGAAAAGATTTCAACATGCACCAGAGCAGATTCCAGACTAAAATTTCCCTCCATCTCTCAGGTCCGTTACAGGTGATAGGATCACCTCAGCCCATCTTGGCCACTCCGGGCGATGACGTCATCCTGCCGTGCCACGTGGAGCCTCCGGTGAACGTGGCGGGGCTAACGGTGGAGTGGTCGAGGCCCGACCTTCGACCTGATCCCAATGATCTGCAGAAGCGGGTCGGTTTTGTGCATCTTTACCGGGACAGCCGGGAGGTCCTGGACATGAAGATCTCGTCGTACGTCCTGAGGACGGCGCTGTTCTTAGACGACCTGAGACGAGGCAACATATCGCTCAAGATCACTAATGTGACGCTCGCAGACGAAGGGAGATACAGATGTTTCATCCCAAAGTTAAAAAGCCTGAAAAAATCTTCTATTATTCGTCTTGACATTGGTGAGTTCATTTGTTGAGATGGTTCATGGTTTGACTTAAAACTAATTTATTAACCCAACGTTTTGTCTTGTCTGCACAAGGTCAAGTCATAATACACATACAAGATCACCTCGACCATTGAGGGTCATTTTGTGAACGACTTCTATGTTGCTGTTGCCCTGAACTACTGTTGTCTCCCTTAGATACTATTATGTTGTAAATCATTAAGAAACCTTCTGTTCTCCCAGATCAAAGCTCAAATAAGACGTCAACAGAGACGCCGCTATATCCCAAAATCCTCCAAACTCCGGGTCCTACAGAAGAGATGCACAGTGAGGGTGAGAAAATGATTCAAACATGAAATTGTCAACGTTATCAGCAGAAACGTTTTGCTTTTTAACCTCTTTTTATTTACATTGAGTATTTAACACTTTTGATAGTGGCAGTGGAGTCCACCATTCTTGCTCTGTGTTCACTGAAATGTTCAACTGGTGAAACACAGAGGGGCTTTTATTGTGAGAAGGTCACAGGAAATGTGACCCGATCACTCAGCGACAGCGTTCATTGTATTAAGCTGCACTTTCTGGTGCCACGGGTAACCACGGGTAACCACTGGTAACCACGGGTAACCACGGGTTACGTTGCTCTCGACTCTGCTTGATTTTCCAGCAGGTGACGTGTCCAGTCGGAGCAGACTGGCCCCCCTTTTCGCATTTTTGCTGATTGTGGCTTTTGTAGTCGGAGGATTTTTAGTTCGTGTGTGTGTGTGGAAAAAAAAAAAAAGAAAGAAGGTAAGTCAGATGCTTTATTTTTTATTCTTGGCTTCTATGTATTTTCTTCAAGTGCTGGAAAATAAAGGAAACAGAATGTGTAATTTGTGTGTAGATCTTTTTCTTTGGGAGACAGTTGACTAATAATTTTCTTTTAATTGTTCCTCCAGCTTATGACATCACCTGAAATATACCTGTGAGGTTGAATACTCTGACACCACTGTCAGCTGCCTTGCCCGGTAAACATTGTTAAAGGAGATGCGAGCACCTGCACATGAATCAGTGGTGGTGCCTATCACTTACCACAGCATCTGCAGTTTTGCCATGTGAACCTGAAAGTTGAATTTCCTGGAACTGGAATTTCGTGGAGCGCTTGAGCCTTCAGTAGTCTCCTGTTTCTGTATCCAAAGCCAGATCATTCGGCTGTTTAGAAATGTTGCAGTGTTTCCTTATCTCCAGTCACGGACGGAAGCAGATTGACTATGGCCCACATTTTGACGCCTTTGCCAAACTGTATCTCTCTGATTCGCTCCTGTGGAAGTGTGCTCATTGTTTGGACCTCTCACAGTTTAGATGCACATCACTGCAGGGCGATGTAGAAGCCTTTAGATAAAGTGAGAGGTGGTTATTTTAATTCTTCACACTTCCCACTAGACTGAAATAAATCAGACTGAGCAGTTGACTGGAGGTCAAGTTTCTCTCCTATTTTTGTGCTTTTTTAAAATGACTGTATTCTGTGTAAATGATCCAACATTCAATGTCTCTCAGTCAAACTCCGCAGTTATATAAAAGAATCACCCCCGTACAGTTACAGTTGTTATGAGGGAGTAAATCAGCTGTAGAGACCAGAAGAAGAGTCTATGAGGATTGACAGCATCTAGTGGTCAATAGAGGAATTGCATGTTTTGGCAGTTTCATGTTGGCTCTTCGAGGTTGCTGCTTGCTGTAAACCTATCTTTGAAATGTGATATTGTTCTGTCCTGTTGGGTTTGTTTTTATTTCTTTGTTTTTTAATGGCTACTTTTTGTAACCCTGTTGTTGATTAAAAACAGTAACTAGACTACAACTGTTGCCTTTTTTTGTGGTCAAATCTATACAGTCTATGGTTCAAACATTGTTAAAAGTTTATTTCAGTTAAGTGGCCAGTTGCAGTGACACGCATTATGATTGTTGATGATGTTATAGTTCTGATTTTGTCATCTGTGACAGTCTGGGTTAGTTAAAACAGTCACAAACAAAACTATATTTATTTATTTACTGATGAGTGCGAACAAAGTCAAAGTGTCTTACACAAATACTTTTATGTTTTGTTTTATTTTCAACACAACATGATACAGAAACATTTTTATTGACTTTCTACTCCAGATTTAGGATAATAGTAGTCAAACTAATAGTCTCATTCATGCATTTGCAATACATATGTTATTATGTGAATGTTGTAAATGAGTATTTTTATGTGAGTTTGTCTCTTTTTTTAAAAGATAACTAATGGTATTGTCAGAGACCCTGAGTATCTCTCAAAAAATAAAATAAAGTAAAATTAAATTAAATTAAATTAAATTGCATCAACAATCAAAATCTTTGCCCAAAATACATATGTTATTATGTGAATGTTGTAAATGAGTATTTTTATGTGAGTTTGTCTCTTTTTTTAAAAGATAACTAATGGTATTGTCAGAGACCCTGAGTATCTCTCAAAAAATAAAATAAAGTAAAATTAAATTAAATTAAATTAAATTGCATCAACAATCAAAATCTTTGCCCAATGTTTTCTTTTATGACAACATTGCCACCCAATGTAATAAAAGTAATAAGCTAATGATGATGAATATCGTTTTCCAGTCACACAATCATATAAAATGTTCAAATATCAACCATAAAGTTAAAACACACGACCACACAGTGGACAATGGGCCTAAATTAGAGGATACAGTCGTATTTTTTGTGTCAGTCAACATATTATATATCTGGCCTTCTTGGACAATGTATTTAATAATTGTAACATTTTGCTCAGTAACATTAATAATACATAAGTATTACAAATTTAGCAACAGCTCACTGGCTTCTAGCTTTTATTGCACACGCATGAGACTAAAACTAAAAACTTAAAATATTGAGGTGTTTTCGCCCAAGTCTTGAAGGGCTGCAGTACGTTGCTCAAACCAACAGATGGCGCTGTACTAGCTTCCTACATACACTGACACACCATCACCAACCACCTCTGAGTGAAACTAATTTTCCTGCAGCAGGTCTTTAGTTGGAAGAAACCAATACGGCAGGATCAACACTAGACCAATATAAAGTAATGATTAGTCACAGAAAACCAACATGATACAGAAATAAAAAAAACAAAGAATACACATTTACATTTATGCAAGTCGCCCCCAGAAAAACCCCAAACTCACATACTACCTAAATATTGTGTATATCAGTAAATGGTGATTTGAATTATAATATTATATAATAATAATAATATATAATGTTCAGTATAACAGGGAACACTGCAGCGGAAATTATTTGAATTGGTATCCCTTCACATTACATACATGCATGATACATTTTTATTGCATGAATATGAAAACAAGATATAAAATCTATATACCGTATCTTTAAATTTAGAGGTGGAGATTGTCTTGTTGGTTTAGCTAAAACAAAACGCCCACCAGGTGGCAAAGTAGCTCCCATTTGATGACGACTCCTCAGAATACTATAAATAAATCTCAGTACCTTGTCAGGAAATCACTGCAGTGACCTACAGTGATCATTTCTGTCCGGATGATGAAGCGAGAGCTCGGAGCTCTGCAGAGTTCAAAAGTCCCGACTTTCCTCTTGCACTTAAATACATCATATGAATTGAGGTTGTATAGCTGCTGCTTGTACTTGCTGTCTTTGCCCCTCCGCATTTTCACCTCACAATGAAAATATCCCACCGTGTGTTCCAGTTTTCTTTATCTTCATTTGTTTCTTCAAAAAATATTTTCATTTTCTTGTTAATTTGTTGTTTGTATTAGGAAAAGAAACTCAACGACACTGACTCACTTGTAGTAACTAGAATGGACAGCATCTGTTGTTTCCCCAATAAGTCAGCTGACAATCAGCTGAGAAGAATAATCTTCCTTACAGGAGATGGAAAGATCTATACAAGGATGCAGCTGCATTATTTCCGTGGTTTTGCTTGTTATTTCCCCTTTCTGCATCTGCTCTGGAAATCCGGAGCCAAACCAAACAGGTCACATTTTAGGTTAGCGTCGATTTGATGATCTTACAAATCAAGATTCCAGGTTAAAACTGTTTGAGTAAAAAGTAAATGTGGAGTAGCTGCACATGGAAATGCTACATCGATCAGCACTTAAGGTGTGAAGGCGTATATGCAGTACATATTGTAGGTGTGAGCTGCCAAAGAAATGGTAGACAAAGACAGGAAATGGAGGCTATTAATAGAAATAGACACCGTTTTATGACACCACAGACAGAAATGTTATCAGACCTCTCATCTCTTACTGTATTTGTTCAGTCTTCAGATCAGACACACAAAAATTCTCCAAATCAAACTTTGGGGTTTTTGTGTTGGAGAAAAGCAAAAGGAGACGTGAGGTGACAAACACAGATACAGACACGGAGCTTTGTTTCTTTAAATCGTCTCTTCTTTTAAACGTGAGTTAGTGTGTGTTTGAGTTTGTTTGTGCCTGTGTGCACTCAGCTGCAGGGACGAGGTGAGATACAGAGCAGATGAATAATAAAAAGTACTTAATTAAAACCATATTTCTGGTTCTGCCGGTTCCTCTCAGGTGGCCACTGCTTTGAGTTTTGAGTAGACAGTTGATTGAAAGTTGATTTCTGTGAGAGACACAAACATGAAACCTCTTAACAAGGTTACAGCAGTTTAAACAAGTTGGGCAGTTTTTAATGGAGACACAAACTGTATGACTTCAGGTTTCTGCTGCTTTAGTGATGACTCATGTCCTGTTGTTGTTGATAACACAGCGACTCATGACTGAAACCTTTCTGATAAAGAGAACAAGAGCTGGTTGTAGCTTGAGAAACTAAATGTTTTGGGGAAAAAGGTCTATCATGTGTGTGTGTGTGTGTGTGTGTGTGTGTGTGTGTTTTACCTGTTTGCCTTGTGAATGGCACTTCCTGTGTGATGGTGACGTCAGTGTATGCCACGTCACTCTCAGCTTTACCTGTAGCACGATAACACACCTGTTGAGATTCAACTTGTAATTGCCATTTATTTTTCGGTGATTTACAACGAATCAGAAAAGCTGAATGACAATAGGAAAATAACTCAAACTGTATTTTGTATTATTCAAGCTTTTGGACAATGAAGACATTTATGCAAATGTTGAAAATATGGATTTTATGGTTCTGGTCTTTTGTTCTAATTTTACAAATGTTATGTAATATAAATATATATATATATGTGTATGTGTATATATATATATATATATATATATATATACATAATATAAAACAACTTTATCAGTTTTGGTGATTTGTTTTAAATTAAATGTTTACATTTAATGGTTCAGATGCACATATTTGAAAGATTAAAGGTCCCACACTCGTGATTTTTTCTCTCTACACAAGGTCGTGTTCAAGCTGTGAATCAAACGTATGATTTGCTTAAAATGTTGGAACCACAAAAACACTTCAGCAGGTCTCATGAAGTCTGTGGGACGTTAAGAATAACAGACACTTCCTGTAACAAGATGCTGCTGTAGAAATTTTAAACTTGACTCTTCCATGCTGCGAGCATCACAAACCAAACGCAACATTCATTTCCACTGTGCCGGTGTGGAGGCTGACATGTCGGAGACGGATATCTGGAAACCTAATTTGTAATTCTTTTCCTAATTAAGGGAAATGACTCTTAAACTGAATATTTCATGGTGTCAAATAGGGCTGTCACAATACCAGATTTTCACTATGTGATCATTGTTGCCAAGAATTCAAAAGAACAATATTATCACAATATCTATAGAAAATCGAAAATAAATAAATAAATAAATGATCATTTTGTTTCCCGCGTTTTGTCTCTTTTTTTGGCAAATAAATTACGACTCAAATACAATCGTACGAAAAGAACAATTACATCTGATAAACTAAAGATCCACAATCAGTTACTGTCAATAGTTGAAGATTGGATTGGATTTTTCTTTTTTTTCCAAACTACATTAGTTTAAAAAAACAATCTTGTGTTTTTCTATATTTGTCTTAACGCTCATCCACGTGTTTTTAAATAGCGTTTGGACAACGATAGAAGTCTATGGCACAGAAGAATAAGACGTATTTATACACACACAATACTACTATTTTTGTCATTTTCATATTGTTAAGGATCAAAAACACCAATAGAATATCACCAGGCATATCAGTGTATAACAGAGGCTGACCTTTTCGTTTCCTCCACAGGTACAGCAGCGCCACAGAGGCCAGCGAGAGGCAGATGCCCCCCAGCACAGGAAGCAGAATGAGTGCGAGAGGTGGTTGAAAAGATTCAGGACGCCCAGCTCCAGCACAATAAATGAGAAAAACCACAGTCTGACCTCATTGCAAACACAACAACAGCTCTGATGTTTTGACACAGTTGGTGCTAGGCTAACGTATTTCACACCCTCATTGCTCTATGCTTTTGAAAGTGTGTCCATCTTCGAAAGATGACATGCCACTTAAAGCTAAGTAACAGTGTGTAGAGGGATCTTAACGACTATTTCATGGCTGAAGCTCGTCTCACCTCTGACAGCCAGCCAGCTCTTTGCTGATCTCTCTCCTCCAGTGATGTCACACTGGTAGAAGCCTTCATCAGACTTTCTAACACTGTGGATGGTCATGTCTCCTGTGGAGCTGCTTCTGACGAGGAGGTCGTCTTTGTAAAATTCAGCTGTGAGGTTGGTGGAGGACGTCGTCTGATTTGTGCAGCGCAGAGTCACGGCATCTCCCTCCTGCACGGGATGGACAGGGCTCTCCAGGATCACGGTGCCAGCTGAACGACAGAACGGCAGGAAGATTAAGAAATAGTTGGAAGCTCAAGTTGTCTTGATGCTACACTCCTGCAGAGGATGAATCCTACTGACTTTATTGAACCCCTGACGTTTACCTCTGGCGCCACCATGAGGTTGATATTTGTGGTTTGTATGTGAAACTTCTAAACAGCTCTTGAATGGATGGCCTGCTGTGCATTTGCGTTAATTAGCATATGTTAGCATGCGTGCTAAGATGGTGATATCTCAGTAACACCTTGACGAAACTTCTTCAAGTTTGGCACAAACATTCACTAGGACTCAAGGATGAACCGATTAGATTTTGGTAGCTGAAGGTCAAAGGTCAAGGTCACAATGAAGGTCCCTCTTCAAGGGAATCCCGTCACATTTGGCACAAATGTTCACTGGGACTCAAGGATGAACACAAAACACTTTTTAGCCATAACTCTTCACACAGCCATTATGACAAAACCTGAAACTGAGTGGCAGAGGCAGACAACCATGAGGCAGTAATTCTAGTTTTTCACCTTAAATTGCCCTGATGCATGAATGACTGTGGCTGGAGGTTTGATTAAACTCACCGGTCACAGTGATGTTGACGGCATCGCTGCACTCTCCAGCTCCAAACTCACACCAGTACGCTCCACTGTCTGAATGGTAAATATCATGAAAGTTGCAGTGGGACTCGTTCTTTTTCCCCCAAGGGTTGGCACACTCTTCGTTTTTCGCTGAGGATGTGTTCCTCTTTACTCTCCAATCAGAGGAGTTGGTACCAGGCTCCACACAGCTCAGACTGACGGTCTCATACTGAAAGAACTGGGATCTGTCGGGAATGATGTTCAGAGCAGCTGCAAGAAACAGAACGATGATGACAAATTGAGATTCTTGCAGAGGTGAACACTGCGGCGTGTTGGGACAGTCACTGAGTAGATTTAAGCTGATCAAAGCTGCGCCCACGGCTCGAATGACCCAAAGTTTACACCATCTGCCTCCTCTAAACATTGCAGTTGCACAATGTGCACGTGTTGCCCACACATCAAACAAGCTGCTGCCAGTGTGAACTAACAATAAGTGTTGTAGGTTTGCCTCTACAGACCTGCAGAGGCAAACAAGGTTTCAATTCATCTGAAAGAAGCTCTGTGGCTTTTTGAATGATGCTTATTATAACTGGATATCAGATATAGCTGGTCGTGAAGGAGGGCAAATGGTTTTGTGTTGCATTTTTGTTCACAGAGCTTTTCTTCCGGTCCTTTTTTTTACTCTTTATATCTTTTATATTTACTTCAATACAACACTTTACTGCCACAACAGTGTAGTTCATAGGAATTTGTTTGGGCGAGCCAGCGTACAAAAAAGCGACCACAGTCAACAATAAAAATTTAGTATTTATGAGAGTGAAATTCAAAATATAAGATAATCAGATTCATATAATAATTTTTGTAAAATTAAACATAAAAAAAAATACAGTAAAAAAATGTACAGGCATTATTTAGCACAACTACGTAAAGTAATCTATTGCAAATTGTATTGTGCAGTTTATTCTTGTGAAACACCAGCATGTATATTAATTTGATCATTTCTCATAATACAAGCAAAAAATAGATCCTAACATTAATGGTTCATATTAACACAGGCGACCACACACACAGAAACACACTTATAATAATGTATAAGTCACTCACCCACAATAGTGCAAAGTGCTATTACCTCCATGTTGCTAGACTGTTGCGAACCGAATGGCAGCTTGTGAGGGGCTGCGTCACACCTCAGTGCTGACTCTGTGCCGGATGTGTCAACATCAACCACAAATTCTTAAAGGTTTTGCTTTCCCTAAGTTGATGAAATCAAATGTGTTGCTTTGTACTGTAAACAGGAAGTGTTTAGGAATTCATTTATCTCTCAATGAAAATAGTGACAGAACTTTTTTTTTTTTTTTATTTAAAGATTGCAACTGTGCAACATTTCAGTTCCTCAGTGGCTTGTTGGACTTCTCGTCGCTGGGATATCATCACATTCTGCAGGGCCATTTGGAGGTTATATGTGCAGGTGTCACCTAAATATGACAACAGTTGCTTTTTCATTGCACAATGTCTCAAGGTGGCAGTTAATGTCAGAGAGGAGAGGAGCCACCTGGGGGGGCGTGGACACCAGTGCTAGTGTCTGGGCTTATCAAATATGTGTTGTAAACATATTTCCTCTATAACAGAGGTGATAGAAGATATGACCAATAGGAATCTCCCAGCAAGTCATTACCTCGAACCTGCTATTGTCCACTGATTAAAATCTGCACTACACAAGAATGAGCATCTAGGTTGTTTTGTTTTTTTATTAATCAGTACAAGAGACATACAGAATAAGGCAGAAAAGAAGCGGCCAAAGACAAACAAAAAGACAATCTTCTTCCTTTTTAAAGGCACAAGAGGAGGGTTTAGTTTTTAACATTTCATTAATGGGTAAAGAAGGAGGCACCTAACGTGGCCACACTCCCCTCTACACTTGGTCTGTGCGGAAGCGTCTGTGCCGCTCTTTAAGAAGCTGTTCAGAGAGCAGCTTCTGCTTTGTTACGGAAGACATGTGATGAAGTCTGGACCTCTTCTCCAGCTGCAAGACTGGACTGCAAAAACTACTTTCTGGTTCCTCGCTGCTTTTTTTATTTGACATTGTCTATCGACTCCTTTTAACTGGAAAAGGAGGGAAAATCCCTGCACGCGTTTCCTTTGTATTATTGTTCTTTGTTTGTCCATTTTTCGCTCTTATAGAACACAGCTGTGTGGTGACTAGGTGAAGCACAGATGTCTTTAGAGATGTACTTGCATGTAAATTTACAGAGAAGTCCGTACATTGTTCTCCAATGAAAAAAACACCAGTTACCCATCTACCCAGTGGGTGGAGAGACGCTGATGAAGCTGCCTGGGTTGTAATGAGTCAGAAACAGTCACAGCAGCAGTTTCATCCGGTGACATCGTACCGAGTTTTAAATGGACAATGAGGAGCTCAGTCAGAGTTTTTCACCGTTGATCTGTTTGACTCTCACCGTGTTTTTGCTGCAGTTCACCTGCATGTCTGCTGAAGGTAAGCTCATGCGATACACCTCATGTACCTGCTCATTAAGCTCAGTGTGATTAGAGCTCTAATTTAAGTCTCTCCCATATGGCATGAAAGTTATCTTTCATATTATTCTGTGACATATGTGTTGTTTTGTTCTGTTAATTTCTTTAGACATTTGGTAACAGTCGGTAGATTTGATTTGATAATCTAATAATTTAAAGATTCAAAGTCTGATAAAAAAAAAGCTGTTCTCGTTGAAAACCCAGTGATTCTGTTTGTTTCATCCAACAAATTCAAACTGGAACAACATGTTTGTCGATCCGTGAATCATTCATTTAACAAACAGCTGAATGAGAACCAGCAGACTAACCACAGGAGCACTTTATCTTTAACCTACATATTCACACAAAGAGCTGGACTCATAATGAATTGAGTAACAAAGGGCTGGAAAGATAAGCAGATCTCACAGTATGGCAGCTGGTTTTCCCCCCATCATGTCCATCTGGTTCCCCACACCCACACAGCCACACAGCCATAGATGCCAATCTTCTGAATAAAGAAGGAATCATTTGTTAAAGTGAAACACAATCTGCTTGTTTCCCTAAACTGTTTTAATCGGCCATGTTTCTGTATTTTATATTCACGAAATTCAGAAACAACAACTGCTTGCATTCAGGACTTTGCCTGGTCAACAGCTGACGGAGCAAGTAATTGCTTCCTCCATTCATCCCCTGTCTGAGGATGTATTGTCCCGCAGGGAGTATTTAACCCAGATGTCATGTGTCCTTATCCTTGCTTTTTGTCCTTCTTCACTCCTCTACATTATGCTTCCCCTTCCCTTATTATATTAAGACCTTGGTTGCCCCGGTTACACAAGATAAAGATATCTCCATCTGGACACCATCAGTTGTTTGACGTTTGTACTTCATAGATAAATTAAAGGAGAAGGACACTGGTGATTTTGTCCTCCCACAGGTGTTGTGAGTCGTCAGGGTTACATGAGCCATACCATCCATTCACACTGTGACTCATTTTCCACTGTTTTGAGATCAGTTAAGATATTGAATACGTGAGTTCCGAATATTTGCGCATTAGAGAATCATTTCAACGGTCTTGTCTTCATAAGCGTCAGGAGGTAGATGTAGAAAGAAGACGAGCAAATTCGTGACAGGCTCTGAAAATAAGAGAGATTTGTTTATCATCAAGAAGGTTCGGTTGGTTCAAAGTCACTACACAAAACCGTATCGTAGTAAACCGAGTATCGGGTTTGGACCGTTGGTCACTTTGGACCGTGGTACGAAATTGTGCAAAGTTTTATGCAATTAAAATAATAACGTTGAAGGTGTTTTAATGAAAAGATTTCAACATGCACCAGAGCAGATTCCAGACTAGAATTTCCCTCCATCTCTCAGGTCCGTTACAGGTGATAGGATCACCTCAGCCCATCGTGGCCACTCCGGGCGATGACGTCATCCTGCCGTGCCACGTGGAGCCTCCGGTGAACGTGGCGGGGCTAACGGTGGAGTGGTCGAGGCCCGACCTTCGACCTGATCCCAATGATCTGCAGAAGCGGGTCGGTTTTGTGCATCTTTACCGGGACAGCCGGGAGGTCCTGGACATGAAGATCTCGTCGTACGTCCTGAGGACGGCGCTGTTCTTAGACGACCTGAGACGAGGCAACATATCGCTCAAGATCACTAATGTGACGCTCGCAGACGAAGGGAGATACAGATGTTTCATCCCAAAGTTAAAAAGCCTGAAAAAATCTTCTATTATTCGTCTTGACATTGGTGAGTTCATTTGTTGAGATGGTTCATGGTTTGACTTAAAACTAATTTATTAACCCAACGTTTTGTCTTGTCTGCACAAGGTCAAATCATAATACACATACAAGATCACCTCGACCATTGAGGGTCATTTTGTGAACGACTTCTTCTATGTTGCTGTTGCCCTGAACTACTGTTGTCTCCCTTAGATACTATTATGTTGTAAATCATTAAGAAACCTTCTGTTCTCCCAGATCAAAGCTCAAATAAGACGTCAACAGAGACGCCGCTATATCCCAAAATCCTCCAAACTCCGGGTCCTACAGAAGAGATGCACAGTGAGGGTGAGAAAATGAAATTGTCAACGTTATCAGCAGAAACGTTTTGCTTTTTAACCTCTTTTTATTTACATTGAGTATTTAACACTTTTGATAGTGGCAGTGGAGTCCACCATTCTTGCTCTGTGTTCACTGAAATGTTCAACTGGTGAAACACAGAGGGGCTTTTATTGTGAGAAGGTCACAGGAAATGTGACCCGATCACTCAGCGACAGCGTTCATTGTATTAAGCTGCACTTTCTGGTGCCACGGGTAACCACGGGTAACCACGGGTAACCACGGGTTACGTTGCTCTTGACTCTGCTTGATTTTCCAGCAGGTGACATGTCCAGTCGGAGCAGACTGGCCCCCCTTTTCGCCTTTTTGCTGATTGTGGCTTTTGTAGTTGGAGGATTTTTAGTTCGTGTGTGTGTGTGGAAAAAAAAGAAAGAAGGTAAGTCAGATGCTTTATTTTTTATTCTTGGCTTCTATGTATTTTCTTCAAGTGCTGGAAAATAAAGGAAACAGAATGTGTAATTTGTGTGTAGATCTTTTTCTTTGGGAGACAGTTGACTAATAATTTTCTTTTAATTGTTCCTCCAGCTTATGACATCACCTGAAATATACCTGTGAGGTTGAATACTCTGACACCACTGTCAGCTGCCTTGCCCGGTAAACATTGTTAAAGGAGATGCGAGCACTACCCGCTTACCCAGATATAATTAGTTGATGGATTCACACCAGAAACGTCTCTGGCCACGAGTGAACTCAGAGCCTCTGCACCAGGGAGGCTTTCATGATGTGGATTAAAAATGGACCTGTAATATTTAAATACTGAAACCTGCTCTGATGACATCTGTTGAGTTGAAATAGTCTGTCCTTCATTTGAATTATATTTACATCTTCTGCGTGCACACCCACATGGACTTTGCATGCAGCTTTTTAGTTGGACGTGGACACACAGAGGCATTTCATACACTTCCTTTGGAGAGAAAAGCAGCGTACCAATATTAAAGTATACATGTTGCAATATGCAGGCATATTGCAGATCCATATGCAAATAACGCACCAAACAGGTTTGTATAATAACATAGTAAATTCTTTACGGCAGAGTCATGACATATATGTTCCAACTCATGTAATTTCACCTCCTCCAATGCAAATCTCTCCCGTGCACCACTTCCTCATGTGCGATGGTGGATTTCGCTGCATCATCCTCGCTTCCGTGGAAGTGTGCTCATTGTTTGGACTTCTCACAGTTTAGATGCACATCACTGCAGGGCGATGTAGAAGCCTTTAGATAAAGTGAGAGGTGGTTATTTTAATTCTTCACACTTCCCACTAGACTGAAGTGTCAGACTGAGCAGTTGACTGGAGGTCAAGTTTCTCTCCTATTTTTGTGCTTTTTTAAAATGACTGTATTCTGTGTAAATGACAAAGTCAGTACAGAATCAAGCTGCCACTATACGCATCAGTGGTGGTGCGTATCACTTACTGAAAGTTGAATTTCCCTACTAATGAAGCTGTTTTTCATCTGTTCCCTGGAAATTGACAAAGCTCCTTTGAGCAGAGCACATGTGTGAACATGTGTCTGAGTAGCTGGTTGATTTATTAACTAATTAACTAACCAATTAAAGCTGGTCTTTTTCACAACTCTGCTTCTTGTTCATTTGCAATTATAGCCACTTAAAGCACATTTGCAGCGCTTACAGCCAGTGACAAGTTCATCCGTTAACTGACTTGAGAGCAGTTAGCAATGTTCTGCCAAAAGTCCCCATTATCCTCTGGACAGGGTTCAGCAGTTGAAGGTTCAACCGTGGGTCTGTTTTCTTTTTCATTATGGTTCAAAGGGAGGAAATGGTTTTACACCTGTGTGATGTCAGTAATGTGATTAACAGTGTTGCTATATAAAATATTTCTGTTGAAGGGCCACATTTGCTTCCCACCAAATCTACATCCTCTCACCAAAGCATTACTAATTATTTTATATGTTGACCTTGTGTTCTCAGCTTCTATGACTCAATGAAAAACTGGGTGTTATCTTTGATTCTGAGTCATCAAGACTGAAACTGATTCTGTTTCCCATGATATGGAGAAAGTGATCCACGCCTTTGTCACAACTCGACTGGACAGTTGTAATTCCTGGTATTTAGGCCTTCAGCTGTCATTATCTTCACTCGCAGATGCTCCAGAACGCAGCTGCAAGGATGTTGAGCACATAGTTCCAGTTAACAGCCGGACCCTCTATCACACATCACTGGCGCTCAGCTCCGAGATCGCACAGATCTGAAAGCTCATCTCTCTTGTCTGTCCCACGGTCACGACTAAAACTAAAAGGTGACTGAGCTTTTTGAGTTGCTGCTCCAAAATTATGGAAAAAGTTGCCATTAGACGGTAAATGGACTCGCACTAATATAGCCACTTTCTAGTCTTACTGACAAGTCAAAGCGCTTTACAATACTTGCCACATTCACCCATTCACTCACATTCATACACTGATGGAACAGCCATCAGGGGCAACGTGGGGTTCAGTATCTTCAGTATCTTTCCCAAGGATACTTCGACATGCGACCTGGAGGAGTCTGGGATTGAACCACCGACCTTCTAATTAGTCAACGACTCGCTCTACTTCCTGAGCCGCAGCCGCCGCGCCCAGATGAGCTCACTCCATCTCTATTTTTAAATCTCGGCTGAAGACAGATTTATATTTATCATATTTAGTATGTTTCCCTTGTGTTTTCATTTAATTGTCCTTTGTTCAGCTCAAGCTGTGTTAAAATCTGCTCTAAAAATAAAGTTGACAAACGTGTTGGAGGAGCTGGTGGGTGTTCATCACCTCAAAGCAACAAGACTGAGCCTTGAAGCAAGATCTGAAGCTTTAACCTCCACATCGTGACGTCAAGAGTCTAAAACCTACAAAAAAAGCAAAAAAACTTGAAAGTGCTTAGTTTTTGGAAAGTTCTTTTATTTCTCCATTTTCATAAATTTACATTTCTATAGATGTGGCCTACAGTTTTTTGTGTCTTTCAGGTTGTTTTTCTTCATCAGTGCTCTGGGGGAAGCACCAGAAAAAAAACAAATAAAGGAACATCATGGAAACATTTGCTCAAATCTCACATGGTTATAAAGGATGTTGAAACAAGAGGAGTGAATTCAAGTGTCAAACTAAGACTGTAAACCTGTTTAACCTGCAAGCTGTTAGTTTCTCTAAAACTCCCACAGTGCACAAATAAATAGCTGGAGTTGCTGTTTCATTATCTTGCTGATCCAGCTAATTCTTTTTATTCATTTGCAGAAATGTACATTAAGGAGATCAAAACCTGAGTGTATAGGCTTGTTTTTCTCCACAATCAGTAATTTTCTTCTCATAAGAAGCTGAACAAATATCCAGTTAACACTTTTCCTCTGATTCACATAACCTTTTTTTTTAACAAATACAAATCTCTTCAAAACAAGCACAATTTCTTCACAGAAACTTGAATTTCTCATGCAGAGTTTTTTTTTTACAGGTTTGCAAAGGTTGATTTACAACTACAAACATTGGAATTATGGGTACAACTTCAAAATCATGTGGACCCTAGCTTGAGCACATATACATATTGGGTGCACATGATTTGCCATTTCTTGCTGGTTGTGTTCGACCAAGGTGTGATTCTGGCCTGAGTTGGATTCTGGCAACCATATGAAAACACATAATGGTAATTGTATTAAATAAAATCACTTTCCATATCATTCCTTTTTTTATTGTATTACATCGTGATCCATTTAAAGTCTTCTGTGGGACTCAGTTATAAACAAAAATAATGAATCTGATAAGTCAAATAGTTTATACGGAGACAATTTAGGACCAGTTAAGTAAATTAAATGATGGGCATCCAACAAAAATTGAATAAAATAGAAAAACATGATTAAGTAAATACCTAATACATAAAATATCAAACAGAGAAACAAAACCACTCCAAATAACAAAAAATATGGCGTAAAAACAGAAGACAAGAAAGACAGAAAAATTAAAAGAAAAAGCAACAGCATCAGCATCAGCATCATCTTCTTCTTCTTCTTCCTCCTTTGCCCGGGGCTGGAAATGGCTCGGCAGTCTACAGGAAGTCACGTGATTTCTGAGGAAAAAAAAACCAAAACACACGGGCTAGCACAGAGAGCTTGTAATGAAACGCAACCAAAACGCTCAACTGCCACGGAAATTACAATGTTAAGCAAACAAATCAGGCGGTGAATTAGCTAACGACGCCGGGAACTAATGTTAGCTCGTTTACAAGCCCTTGTTACACCATGAATTTAAGAGGACTGTTTCAGGACTTCAATCCCAGGTAACGTTGGCACTGCGATTTAGCACTTTAGCTAACTAGCTATGTAGCTACCTAGCATTGCATGGCTGTTCGTTGCCCTGCTGTACGAAAATGTACTAAAATGCCTGTATTGAATACATGTGAATACATATTTTAGTAGCTTAACAGATAAAACCAAACTGTGAGGTAACGACTAGCTCAGTAGCTAAAACGGAAAAAAATGTCTCTGGTTTAACAAGGCCTGGCAAACATGCTAGCTAAAGTAACGTTGGGAATTTGCTAGTTAAAGCTGACTAGCTGTACGGTAACTGATGGAACTAGCAATGGGGCTGCACATAAGGGTTCGTGGTGTTATTGATTGTTTAATTTGTTCTGTTTGATTATTCTGATAAATTTGGTGATCGCCCGAGTCGTTTGGTCAATAAGATGTCAGTAAAATGCCCATCATAGCTTTCCAAATCCTTAATATTCACATTTGAGAAACTGAAGAGAATTTTGACATATTTTCTTTAAGAAAGGCTTAAAATTATTCATTGGTTATGATAAAATAGTTGAGGATAATTTTTTCGATCAACTAATCAGTGCAGCTCTAAACTGTATGACATGATAACTGCAGCCATTTAGTCAATTCTTCAGGCATGTGTTCAGAAATTATACTTAATAATGTGAGACGGTGTCTTTATTAGCTAGGAGCCCAGGACAGCTGAGTTGTAACAGGAGCCAAAATGTCTACTGCAAAATTCAATAACTATACTGAAGTCCAAGGTTCAGTGAAATAACACCAGTCTCAGTTGTAAAGACGGTCCTGGTTTTAATGCTGAAGTCTGTGCCACAGTTAGCAGCTTGGGAACATTCACTATTTTGACACTCACTTTATGCTATCACAGTACAAGAAACCATGGTGCCTCTTTTTTCAGCCATCTATTTTCAATTAATGAAAACTCACAATTGACATCAACTCTTCCATGATCCTAACTTTCAGGTTGCTTATTTTATGTGTCACTCTCTTCAAACATTGATATTTTACTAATACACATTCTCCACACAGCACCATCTGTTTTTATAATGTTTTAAGAAAACGGTTCCCTCCATTGTCTGTAACTATAAGAACTTGGTCTCTCTTTCCCCTGTTGCAGTAAGTTCCTGATCTACTCCTGTCTGCTGCTGTTCTCTGTGTTGCTGTCCTTGAGGCTGGATGGAGTTATCCAGTGGAGCTACTGGGCTGTGTTTACCCCAATATGGCTTTGGAAGCTGTTGGTCATCTTTGGGGCCTCTGTGGGCACTGGGGTCTGGGCCCACAACCCTCAGTACAGGTAGACTTAAAACACACATTTATAGTTCAGAGGGGAAAACTAGATAGTAATGGGGCAACTGGAAGTCCAGCACATTAAACTGCTTCTCTTCTCATATGTTTACTGCACACTCAATGACTATGTGTGTCATTAGGACACCAGTGGTTGGGAAATTAAAAGTTTTTACCCACACACTAAAAAAAAGTAAACTGCATCTGCTCTCAATATTGACCTCAATATGTGTGAAGCGTTGACTGTTGGTGCTTTCAGAATATATTTGCACAATAGAATATTTGCTTTAAATCTGCAGTAATGAGGATTTAACCAAAAGCAGCATTTATTGTTATTCATTTAATGTTTGAGAGATTAAAAAAGCAAAAAAAATGTGTCCTCCTACATTTGTAATGTCGCCTAATTCAAAAGAACAGACTTTTAAACTGAGATGAACATATACCATAGATGTCTTTATGTGTGTATTGTGTGTGATTTTTTTTTTCTGTTTAGTCGGCCTTCTAAATAATAAAATTGGGCCTTTGTGTGTCTTCTCTTAGGGCCGAAGGGGAGACATGTGTGGAGTTCAAGGCCATGCTGATCGCTGTGGGCCTTCACGTCCTGCTGCTGATGTTTGAGGTGTTGGTGTGCGACCGCGTAGCGAGAGGAAACTACTTTTGGCTTCTCGTCTTCATGCCTCTCTTCTTCGTGTCACCCGTTTCTGTAGCAGCCTGCGTCTGGGGGTTTAGACACGACCGCTCTCTTGAGGTAAAGAATCTTAATACATACAAGGACCGACACCAGGAACGCAAAACAAAACGTCACAAACCTGCAGCCGAACTCTTGTAACTGTGGCTAGATAATTCAAGTTTGTTAGTTCGTTACTAATTCTGTATTAGGTGAGAGTTCAGGAATGGTTAATCCCTTTTATATGAACAGTCTTTGCATATAGATAAAGGTTAACACCTGTTGTAGGATATTTACATTGTTTTCATTAAATATGTTTCAAGGTGTTCATTTGCTCTTGACATGTCACTGTGTGATGTCATAATAAACATTGTAATCTTGTTTGATCACCATGCAAGACAAAACGAGCAGTGTTTCATACGTCCAAAGTTTCATATGTTGAAAATTACAAGTGCTGAACTTGTGTCTTCTTCATCCCTCCCTCTTCTCAGCTGGAGGTGTTGTGTTCAGTGAACATTCTCCAGTTCATCTTCATCGCTCTGAAGTTGGACAGGATCATCAACTGGCCCTGGCTGGTGAGATACTCTGATATAAACTAGATCAGAAATTAGCCATTGTTTGTTTATCATACACTACAGTTCCATTCACATGTAATCTATATGTTCATTATGCTTTCACTGTATGGGATTGCTATCTCTCTCTCAACCATTATCAAAATTTAAGGCCACAGTTGGTTATAATATTCTCCTTCCCTTCATCTTCTTAAATGAAACCTGTGTGTGTGTGTGTGTGTGTGTGTGTGTGTGTGTGTGTGTGTGTGTGTGTGTGTGTGTGTGTGTGTCGGGTTTGCAGGTGGTGTGTGTCCCACTGTGGATCCTGATGTCCTTCCTGTGCCTTGTCGTCCTCTACTACATCATCTGGTCTGTCCTCTTCCTCCGCTCCATTGACATCATCGCCGAGCAACGGCGAACTCACATCACCATGGCAATCAGTTGGATGACCATTGTCGTACCGCTTCTCACCTTTGAAGTGAGTTTCAGATACCAATATATTACTGTTCAGTTCGTTGTTTCTGTTTCATTTATTTACATCCACATTTTGGGCATTTTTCTCAAACTAAAATGACGCTGTTTTTATTCCATTCTTAAATTATATCATTAACTACACACATACTAATTATATTGTTGCGCCTGTCTCACAAAATTAAATAGAAAACTTGGATCTAAAGTGGCTGTACTAATATAAATAGCCTACCCTGCCCTTCACTGGCCTTAAATGTACAGTTCTTTTAATAGTCAGTTTAAAATGTACACAGGGTGTCCTGGAAAGGCTTGTTCAAAAATAAAACATTCACACACTCATTTTTATTTTACACTTTCATTATCCACCTTTACTTATATGCTGCATGCACTTTCACCCCTCCCCAATTACATCCTTTGACCCCCCCAACATTCCCCCAACATTCTCTCTTAGATCCTTCTGGTGCACAAGCTGGACGGTCACAACAGCCTGAGCTACGTGTGCGTGTTCGTCCCCCTCTGGCTCTCCCTGCTCACACTCATGGCCACCACCTTTGGTCAGAAGGGAGGGAACCACTGTGAGTATTTAAAGCCTGTAATGTGCTGTGAGCTGCTGAATGTCTCCACTGGGGGTGGGGGGGGGGTTTACTGCTATTCTTTTCTGTGAAGAACCAATAAAACCTTATAATCCAAAGTATTTGACAGCACTAAAGCGCCACTTTATTAGGTACTAAACTAATGCAACTGTTCAGCCATCAAGTCTTTTTTTATTCTGCCTATTGATTTAGTTTTTTTTTTATACTGTCACAGAGGTGATAGTTCAGTTATATTTTAACACTGAGCTCACAGTTTGAGATGATGATGATGTAATGCACTGTATCTTTACCTCTCAATATAAAGTGGTCCAGCACAAAACCACTTTTAGCTTTGGCCGCAGTAATAATCATATAATTTACATGTTTTTAACAGTGTCGCCATAAACTGAACATGAGTTTCATAAAGATAGCAATGCAGTACAGGTGTACCTAATAAAGTGGCCACTGGGTGTATACTGGTAGTCATTTATACTTATTATTTTGTTATACAGAAATTCTTTGATTTGCTTTGTGTGTCAAATCTAGGACAGAAACTGATGATTATTTTAATTACTGAAAAATATCAAAATCAAAAGATTCAGTTTATAATCACAGAAAACAGTTGTTGAGAAAACACGTCCTGACGGCTGGTTTTACGACTCAGTCTCTGAATACAGGCTTTGTGCATTTCTCTGTGGACTGAGAGCTTTGATACTTTCACAGTATTAATATAGAACCTAGACCTGCTTTATAATCTACCTTTATACAACATGGGACCTTTTAAACTTTGTTGTGCTCTTGTAGTACGTTCATTTTTTATGGTAGTTGTCAAATGAAAACATTGTCATTTCTGTCCTGATGTTCCTATAGGGTGGTTTGGCATCCGCAAAGACTTCTGCCACTTCCTGTTGGAGCTCCTACCCTTCCTGCGAGAGTATGGCAACGTGTCCTACGACCTCCAACGCAGCGAGGACCCCGAGGCAGTTGAGGATCTGCCCGTCCCCGAGCCGCCACCAAAGATTGCCCCCATGTTCCACAAGAAGACCGGCGTGGTGATCACACAGAGCCCTGGGAAGTACTTCGTCCCTCCACCGAAACTCTGCATCGACATGCCTGACTAAGTGTGTCAGTGCTGAAGTGGCGGGGGGGGGGGGGGGGCTGCTATACTGATGTGTTTAACTCATGAAGCCAAAACAGCAGAGGACAATGCGTTTGGCTTTTATCTACTGTCCTGAAGGATTTGGTCCCCTCACCTGAACTCTGGCAGGAAAGGACACGACACTAGAGCCATTATGGTGATTATTAATGGATCCAGAATCCTCACATTGGTTTCAGACTCCCCTGACTCCCCTGCGTCCTCTGTCAAGGAATCAAAATAGCAAACTTTTATTTTTCACCTGTAGGTGAACTCTCACTGTGTTGTTTACTCTCAAGTTTTATCCATTCTGAAGACTGACTCTTTTAGGGGAGGAAACTGACCACAGACGCATCTCAGATCCAATCGGATCTGAACATTAAGGCTGACATGACTGCAGAGTCACAGAAGAGGAACTGAAGATTTGACTCTAAAATAAAGCAGGGATCTACTGCTGTTACAAAGAGTGAGTCAGAGACGATGCTCGCCTTGCTTTGTGATGGGGACCAGTTGATCGAGACAGAGAGAGAGAGCGACTCTCTAGCTTGAATTTGGGATCAGTTTTACCGTCGTTGCTCCTGTTTTCACTGTTGACCATGTAGATGGAGAAAACAGGGCGAGGCGAGGTTAAAGGAAATGTTCAGAACTTTTCATGTCTGTTTTACATGCCCAGATGTACATTGAAAGAGTTATTGATCTCGAATCAGCCCTCCTATTCATACTAGCTTTGAAGCGATACCCTGCTAGTGCAACTCGATATTCAAGACGATGTTCTGTGCAAAATACGTTCCGATTTTGGCTGCAGTGGGAAAGTTATAGTCTTTTTAGTACAAAATTCACCTTTTCTTGTTCCATCAGACAGTGATTTCATCTGCATGACAGATAGAAACTCAAGTAGAGAATTTGATACCAAAAGATTGTAACTAAAAATATCCAAAATAACAGACTGGTGAAGCTTAATATTAGCTGGAATGGATTTTAACACAGGACGACGACACAGTCTTGTCCATTTCTTAAATTACACTTGAGCTATGAGGTGTTACCTGACTGCCAGTATGAACAGAAGAATAATTATAACTCTTTTAATATACATGGTTGTTTTAGGACAGATCGGAAAAAATTGGAGCCTTTCCTGAAAAAGACAAACAATGGATTATGGCACTTTGTTAACCTGTTCCAAGAGGAATCTTGTTAGTTTTTGTATTCCTGTTTTTCTTTTGTAAATAACAGAAGTTATCAGGTTAGGGACCAGAGTGGAGATGGCAGTGTTGAATGTTGGAGGCAGACCTGGAAAAAGAAAAACAAAGACTTTTCTTTCAAACACTCATTTGCTTCTGTTTTCATTGTGTGCAAACAATCAAGAGTCACCATATCAAATCAAGACGGTGTGAAACAAGTTGGTAACCACAGATTAAGATTCTTATCTGCCTTGACTTTTTTGGTTTGTCCACAACTTTGTCATTCATAATTTTACAATATGCAATGAATACTGTACCTCATATGGGAGTCAAAGCCCCTGTGTGTAGGATGCGATTTAATAGGTTTCAGATTTTTCAAATGGCTCAAGTTTTTGGTTTGAGAACAATGGTTTGTTCAGGAGCCGTTCAGCTATAACCAGTTGAAACAGTGAAAACTTTGGAATTTCTTTTTATCCAGATCTGATTTAGTAGAGAGTATAACTCCTGAAATTCCCCGTGTGTGTGTGTGTGTGCGCGTGCGTGCGTGCATTGCCAGATTTCCTCCAAAAAGCAAAAAACAGTCATCTGCATTGTTTAATATTTTATTTTGTTTGCTACAGTGTCCAGCATCTTCTTTGTACCTTTTTGTCCACACATTGTCTTTTTTTCCATTAAACCGGTCTGATTTATTCATCAAGCTCCAACTAGAACACCGTGGTTTCTTCTGATGACCATCATCAGACATTGATACTGTGTACACACATTTATTTATTTAAGAATTAGATGAAAAAAATTAAACGACAACAACAAAAAAATCCCCCTTGAATTGTTCTTTGCTGTCATGATATTACATTGGTTCTTTTGTACAATTTTAAACTTTTTGCATTGATTAATGTCAATCAGCCAAATACTATGGAATCTACCAGGAATTAAGTTGCAGATCAAACTTGCAAACCAGTGTGTTTGCAAGTTTGAACTCTTAGTTAAAAAATAGGACTGGGTACCATACTTTCATGCTTTTGTGTACCAACAGACTGATTATTTAAAACATTTTCCATTTTATCATCAATACTTACAAATAAAGTAAACTAAAATGAAATAAATGCAATGAATAAATGTGGATAATGAAACAAAAATGTTCTAAAAGGAAAAAACAAAACTATATACATAGGGATACTGTGAAACATCACAAACATTAAAGGAAAATATTTAAGGCTTTAAGAGATTCCACTGTTTTAATTGCACAGACTGTTGAGGATCAAAAGAAAAGTCACAGTATAGTAAGACATTAAAATGTCAAAAAAGAGTCATAGTATAGTAAGGCATGAAAAGCCACGAAAATGACATAGTATGTAAGGAAAAAAATGACATAGTAAAGTATATGAAAAAAGTAAAAAAAATGACTATATATGGCAAAAAAGTGAAAAAGAAACATCATGGTATAGTAAGGCCTAAGAAGTAAAAAAAAAAAAAGAGACATAGTATAGTATGGCAAAAAAGTTGAAAAAACGACATAGTATGCTATGGCAAAAAAGTGAAAAAAAAACTACATAGTATAATATGGCAAAAAATGTAAAAAAAAAACCCATAGTATATCAAAGCATAAAAGGTCATAAAAACGTCATAGTATGGTAAGGGATACAATGACATAGTAAAGCAGGGGTGGGCAAACTTTTTGGCTCAGGGGCCACATATACTTTTAAAATTTGACAGACGGGCCGGGCCGGGCCAGCACCAGATGCATACATATCAAACATAAAAAAGGCATTACAGTGTTAATACTTACATTCACTTTTAGTGGGAACAGTGTTGTTGATCACCCTTTTTTGCCAGTGCATCAAAGTCTGGTGTTAGTTTTGTTGTGGCAATTCTCAGAACAGATCTGAGGTTTTCATCACTCAACTGGGATCTGTGGGTTGTTTTGTTGGTGTTCATCACACTAAAAGTCTGTTCACACACATACGTAGAGCCAAACAACACCAGCATCCTCTGTGCTATCTTCTGGATGTTTGGAAATTTGGCTGCGCTTAATGAAGCATAAAACTCATCCAGTTTAAGAGAGTTGAACTTCTCCTTTAAGATGGTGTCACATTGGAGATCAGTCAGTTCCAACTGCAACTCCTGTGGCGCAATTTCAGGGTCTTGTGTGAAGGGACATGACACCAGCTGAGGTGACTTGTAAATTTTTCCAAAATCAGAGAACCAACGGCAGAATTTTCCATGCAGGTCATCCAGTGATTTCCTGTATTTTTTCACATGTCGAGTGGCCTGTGTGGGGAAATAAGCGAATGATTTGTTTGACATTTGCTTTGAGAATAAAGCTAGCTTGGTTTTGAAGGCTCTTATGTTTGTGTACATTTCATGCACAAACTGGTCTTTCCCTTGTAGCTCATTCATGTGTGTCAGTATGTCCACAGCAAAAGCTAAATCACAAAGCCAATCTGTGTCACTCAGCTCAGGAAAATCGTCAGCTTTCTCAAGTAGCTCCAAAAATGAGATAATCTCCTGTTTGAGCTCCCACACTCGTTGACATACTTTCCCCAAACTTAACCAGCGGACATTAGAGTGGTAAAGCAAGTCCTGGTGATCAGCGTCAGTTTCTTCAAGAAACTTAATAAACTGACAATGCTGAAGTCCCCTTGCTCGAATAAAGTTAACGAGTTTTACAACTGGCAACTGAAACTCCCCTTCAGGGAAAGGCTTGCTGGTCTTTGCTAATTTGAATGCCAGCAAATAACTTGCCTTCGTGCTTGATTCTTGGATGGCAGTTTGTCGGATAATGGTGTTTTGCTGAGCCTGCAAACTAGCTACCAACCTCTGAGCGGTAGCAGTCCGTTCTTGCGTTGACTGATTGTTAGCGTAATTAGCATGCTTGGTGGAAAAGTGACAGCTGATGTTGTCTTCCTATAAAACCGCAACGGTTTCTTGGCAAATAAGACATACAGCCTTTGACCGGACTTTAGTGAAAAAGTATTTAGTCATCCATTCCTTATTAAACACTCGGCACTCACTGTCAATTTTTCTTTTCTTTGGCCCACTCATTGTAGCAGATGAGTAATAACAAACAAGTCAATGTATCACTGTGCCTAATGTGCCACCTGGTGGAACACCAGGCATTACAGGACAAGGTCAAATGAATGCAGTCATAATTATGATATGATTTGATTTGGGCAATTCTGTACCAATCTTCGGCGGGCCGGATTAAAAAGACCAATGGGCCGGATGTGGCCCACGGGCCGTAGTTTGCCCACCCCTGTAGTAAAGTAAGGCCTAAAACCACTAAAAAACATCATAGTATAGTATGGCATAAAAATGCCAAAAAACGTCATAGTATAGTATGGCAAAAAATGTAAAAAAAAAACCATAGCATATTAAGGCATAAAAGGTCATAAAAACGTCATAGTATGGTAAGGCATCAAATGAAATACTATTGTGAGGCATAAAAATGCCAAAAAACGTCATAGCATAGTATGGCAAAAAATGTCAAAAAAACACCATAGCATATTAAGGCATGAAAGGTCATAAAAACGTCATAGTATGGTAAGGGATACAATGACAGAGTAAAGTAAGGCCTAAAACTATTAAAAAACATCATAGTATAGTATGGCATAAAAATGCCAAAAAACGTCAAAAAAACAGCATAGCATATTAAGGAATAAAAGGTCATAAAAACGTCATAGTATGGTAAGGGATACAATGACATAGTAAAGTAAGGCCTAAAACCATTAAAAAACATCATAGTATAGTATGGCATAAAAATGCCAAAAAACGTCAAAAAAACAGCATAGCATATTAAGGAATAAAAGGTCATAAAAACGTCATAGTATGGTAAGGGATACAATGACATAGTAAAGTAAGGCCTAAAACCACTAAAAAACATCATAGTATAGTATGGCATAAAAATGCCAAAAAACGTCATAGTATAGTATGGCAAAAAATGTCAAAAAAACACCATAGCATATTAAGGCATAAAAGGTCATAAAAACGTCATAGTATGGTAAGGGATACAATGACATAGTAAAGTAAGGCCTAAAACCACTAAAAAACATCATAGTATAGTATGGCATAAAAATGCCAAAAAACGTCATAGTATAGTATGGCAAAAAATGTAAAAAAAAAACCATAGCATATTAAGGCATAAAAGGTCATAAAAACGTCATAGTATGGTAAGGGATCCAATGAAATACTATTGTGAGGCATAAAAATGCCAAAAAACGTCATAGCATAGTATGGCAAAAAATGTCAAAAAAACACCATAGCATATTAAGGCATAAAAGGTCATAAAAACGTCATAGTATGGTAAGGGATACAATGACAGAGTAAAGTAAGGCCTAAAACCACTAAAAAACATCATAGTATAGTATGGCATAAAAATGCCAAAAAACGTCATAGTATAGTATGGCAAAAAATGTAAAAAAAAAACCATAGCATATTAAGGCATAAAAGGTCATAAAAACGTCATAGTATGGTAAGGGATACAATGACATAGTAAAGTAAGGCCTAAAACCGCTAAAAAACATCATAGTATAGTATGGCATAAAAATGCCAAAAAACGTCATAGTATAGTATGGCAAAAAATGTCAAAAAAACACCATAGCATATTAAGGCATAAAAGGTCATAAAAACGTCATAGTATGGTAAGGGATACAATGACATAGTAAAGTAAGGCCTAAAACCGCTAAAAAACATCATAGTATAGTATGGCATAAAAATGCCAAAAAACGTCATAGTATAGTATGGCAAAAAATGTCAAAAAAACACCATAGCATATTAAGGCATAAAAGGTCATAAAAACGTCATAGTATGGTAAGGGATACAATGACATAGTAAAGTAAGGCCTAAAACCGCTAAAAAACATCATAGTATAGTATGGCATAAAAATGCCAAAAAACGTCATAGTATAGTATGGCAAAAAATGTCAAAAAAACACCATAGCATATTAAGGCATAAAAGGTCATAAAAACGTCATAGTATGGTAAGGGATACAATGACATAGTAAAGTAAGGCCTAAAACCGCTAAAAAACATCATAGTATAGTATGGCATAAAAATGCCAAAAAACGTCATAGTATAGTATGGCAAAAAATGTCAAAAAAACACCATAGCATATTAAGGCATAAAAGGTCATAAAAACGTCATAGTATGGTAAGGGATACAATGACATAGTAAAGTAAGGCCTAAAACCGCTAAAAAACATCATAGTATAGTATGGCATAAAAATGCCAAAAAACGTCATAGTATAGTATGGCAAAAAATGTCAAAAAAACACCATAGCATATTAAGGCATAAAAGGTCATAAAAACGTCATAGTATGGTAAGGGATACAATGACATAGTAAAGTAAGGCCTAAAACCGCTAAAAAACATCATAGTATAGTATGGCATAAAAATGCCAAAAAACGTCATAGTATAGTATGGCAAAAAATGTCAAAAAAACACCATAGCATATTAAGGCATAAAAGGTCATAAAAACGTCATAGTATGGTAAGGGATACAATGACATAGTAAAGTAAGGCCTAAAACCGCTAAAAAACATCATAGTATAGTATGGCATAAAAATGCCAAAAAACGTCATAGTATAGTATGGCAAAAAATGTCAAAAAAACACCATAGCATATTAAGGCATAAAAGGTCATAAAAACGTCATAGTATGGTAAGGGATACAATGACATAGTAAAGTAAGGCCTAAAACCGCTAAAAAACATCATAGTATAGTATGGCATAAAAATGCCAAAAAACGTCATAGTATAGTATGGCAAAAAATGTCAAAAAAACACCATAGCATATTAAGGCATAAAAGGTCATAAAAACGTCATAGTATGGTAAGGGATACAATGACATAGTAAAGTAAGGCCTAAAACCGTTAAAAAACATCATAGTATAGTATGGCATAAAAATGCCAAAAAACGTCATAGTATAGTATGGCAAAAAATGTCAAAAAAACACCATAGCATATTAAGGCATAAAAGGTCATAAAAACGTCATAGTATGGTAAGGGATACAATGACATAGTAAAGTAAGGCCTAAAACCGTTAAAAAACATCATAGTATAGTATGGCATAAAAATGCCAAAAAACGTCATAGTATAGTATGGCAAAAAATGTCAAAAAAACACCATAGCATATTAAGGCATAAAAGGTCATAAAAACGTCATAGTATGGTAAGGGATACAATGACATAGTAAAGTAAGGCCTAAAACCGTTAAAAAACATCATAGTATAGTATGGCATAAAAATGCCAAAAAACGTCATAGTATAGTATGGCAAAAAATGTAAAAAAAAAACCATAGCATATTAAGGCATAAAAGGTCATAAAAACGTCATAGTATGGTAAGGGATACAATGACATAGTAAAGTAAGGCCTAAAACTGTTAAAAAACATCATAGTATAGTATGGCATAAAAATGCCAAAAAACGTCATAGTATAGTATGGCAAAAAATGTCAAGAAAATACCATAGCATATTAAGGCATAAAAGGTCATAAAAACATCATAGTATGGTAAGGCATCAAATGAAATACTATTGTGAGGCATAAAAATGCAAAAAATTTATTGTACAGTATGGCAAAAAAAGTTTAAAAAACGACATAGTATAGTATGGCAAAAAGTGAAAAAAAAACAGTATAATATAGTAAGGCCTAAATTGTAATAGTATAGTAAGGCCTAAGGAGTTAAAAAAATGACATAGTATAGTATGGCAAAACAGTGAAAAAAACGTCATAGTATTGTAAGGCCTAAATTGTAATATTATGGTGAGGCCTAAAAAGTGAAAAAAACGACATAGTATAGTATGGCAAAAAAGTTAAAAAATGACATAGTATAGTATGGCAAAAAAGTCATAAAAACATCATAGTATAGTAAAGCCTAAAATGTAATAGTATGGTGAGGCTTAAGAAGTTGAAAAAAAAGACATCGTATAGTATGACAGAAAATTTTAAAAAAAGAGATAAAAGTTGAAAAAATGACATAGTATAGTAAGGCATAAAAAATGACATAGTATAGTAAGGCGTAAATTGTATAGTATAGTAAGGCTCAAAATTGTAATTGTATAGTGAGGCCTAAGAAGTGAAAAAAAATGACATAGTATAGAATGGCAAAAAAGTGAAAAATTAGATAGTATAGTATGGCAAAAAAGTTGAAAAAACATCATAGTATAGTAAGGCATAAATTGTAATAGTATAGTGAGGACTAAGAAGTGGAAAAAAAACAACATAGTATAGTAAAGCTGAAAATACGACATAGTATATGTAGCCAGTGCGCAGGTTATGTTATGACTAGATTAATCAAAAGACAGGTTCGATTCTCGGAGGTAATGGTACAATAAATACACACAAACAGCACTTCAAATGCGGCTGGTACCATATATTAGCATGTGACAATATATACAGTGAACCCCAATATTTACAGTCTGCAGATTACATTAACTGGATAATATAGTGCACTCATAATTCTGATGCATCATCAACATTCAAAATCAAGCAATACACACAGTCCCAGGTTGAACTAATATGGCAATAGTTCCACATTCCACACACACAATATTAAGTAACGCCGAAGCACAGTTCATGGAGAATGAGATGCACTGAACTTGTCCAGCATGTGCGCCGCAAAGGCAGAGTCCAAGTTGTCTTTTTCCCAATGGCTAAAAGCCTTAAAGTGCGTGTGTGTGTGTAAAAGAAAAGGTGAGGGGTGGGAACAAGGCTGCCCAAGCCTCCTACCAGACCTAGTGAAAAAACACATCATAGTATAGTAAGGCATATAGTGATACAAACATCCTAGTATAGTAAGGCCTAAATTGTAATAGTAAAGTAAGGTGTAAGAAATGAAAAATAACGACATAGTATAGTATGGCAAAAAGTGAAAAAAATGACATAGTATTGTATGGCAAAAAAGTGAAAAAACATAATAGTGAGCCATAACGTCATAAAAACATCATAGTATAGTAAGGTCTAAATTTTGATAGTATAGTAAGGCTGAAGAAGTGAAAAAAATGACATAGTATAGTATGGCAAAAAAGTGAAAAAAATTCATAGTACAGTCTGGTAAAAAAGTAAAAAAACAACATAGGCAAAAAAGTGAAAAAACACATCATAGTATAGTAAGGCATAAATTCATAAAAACATTATAGTATGGCAAGGTCTAAATTGTAGTAGTATAGTAAGGCCTAAGAAGTAAAAAAAAAAAAAAAGTATACCATGGCAAAAAAAGTGAAAGAAAACTGACATATTACAGCATGGAAAAAAAGTAAAAAAAACGGCATAGTATAGTATGGCGTATAAAGTCATAAAAATATTATTTTATAGTAAGGCCTGAATTGTAATGGTATAGTAAGGCCTAAGAAGTTTAAAAAAAACAAAAAAACATACTATACCATGGCATACAAAAGCGAAAAAAGTCTAGAAAGCCATAAAAAGTTGTTGTTGTCATAGTATAGTAAATTCTATTAAGGCATAAAACGTCATAATATAATAAGGCATAAAAACGTACAGTAAGTTATAGCGAGGCATAAAATTGTTTATTGTTTATCTGGATCCCTATTAGCTTCCTCTACTGTGGTTGCTAATCTACCTGGGGTCCACATAAAATCAGATATAAACCTACAGCATATAAACCTACAACAATCCAACAAAAAAGTATTGATTGATCTCCTCTCAGTCTAAACAAAGTGACATAACTGAAAATGTTAGTAGTGAATTCCACTGACCGGAGGCTCTGTAAATTAGTTTTTAAGTTGATTTAATTTTTGCATTTTGCATGCTGAGTCTAGTTTGGTGATTGCGTTTGACCTGTCTGTACTAACTGTTATATAAAAAAGGCTGGTTTTCTATCTACAACAGAATTATGGATAAATGTAAGAAGGCTGGATGTTAATTTCGCCTCAACAGTCAACCATTACTGACTGTGGTGCATCTTAATGACATTACTTTGAAACGAGAAGTTGAGAGGTAGTCTTGCTGCCCTATTATGTGTGAGCTGGAGTTTTTCATAACTTTTTTTGCTGTGCTTGACCAAACAACCATGCAGTACCCTAGACGTGAGGGAACAAGTGCCTGTGTTAGCTGATTCCTAATCTATGGTGTTACATAAAGGGAGCATTTATGCATCATACTGATACTCATCCCCATTTTTGCAATAATTGCATTAATACGGTCTAACCACTTTAAGCATTCATCAATTATGACACCAAGTAATTTAATTTTCCTAACTTGCTGCATTGGTGTCCCCTCTATGGATAGATCTAGTTTGGGGTCACTAGCCAGCATTTTTCTGATGCCAAAGATAATGCACTTTGTTTTGAGTTCACTTCATTGCTTAATGCTTCATTTGGTTCATCAGTAGTAGACACAGCACAAAACAGGTTTGCATCATCTGCATACATTGCTATTTTTGCCTGGTATATGGCAAGTCAGTGGTGAAGATAGAAAATAAGAGTGGGCCCACGTAGCTGCCTTGTGGGACTCCCCAGCATACATCTTTGCTTTCTGAAAAGCTTCCATTAAAATAAACCCTTTGTTTTCTCCCAGACAGATAACTCTCCATCCAAGGGATAGGAGTTGGTAAGAAACCATAGTCCTTTCATTTGATGATTTGCAGTTCATGGTCTAAAACATCGAAAGTAGCACTGAAATCAAGCATCACAGATCCAACCAGTTTTTGTCCATTTCCTTCAACCAGTTATCCGTCATGTGAACTAAAGCAGAGTTGGTTGAGTGACCTCTATGCATGTTGGGATTTTGGTATGAGTTCATTAATAAAAGAAAAATTATAATAATGCTGAATTTGATTGAAAACTATCTTGTCCAATATTTTACTTAGAACCCTTAGTAGGCTAATAGTCCTGCTATTTGCCCCAGAAAAATGGAGCCTTTTGTCTTTTGGCAAAGGTATGACTTTAGATTCTTTCCATAGTACAGAGCACACAGAACTGATCAAACATCTGTTAAAAATATGACATATAGGTACAGACAAACATGTCATACGTGGCATAAAATGTCATAGTATAATAAGGCATAAAAACATAATGGAGCAAACCAAAAATGCAGGTAAGGAGTAAATAAATCAGTCAGTCAGTGAGCCAGTAAGCATGCAGCATGCCTGGACCAAGATCTAATATTGCCTGTGATTGGCTGAATACGAGGGCGAGCTTAAAAACAAAATTAGATTAAAACTAGAATTTTCAAGTTTGATTTTTTTGGACAGATTTTTCAATTAGTGGAATATGGACCAAAACATGAAAAACTACAGTATGGTCCTTGAAAGCTTGTAAAGCATTAAACAGTGATAAAGGTATCAACTTATAATAAAAATAAATAAAAATTTGACTTATTTATCTGGAATTCACTCCTATTGATGGATTCATTTAATGTCAGTCTGGACATGAGCCCCAGAGACAGTTCACAGAAGCATTCATATTCAACTTAAATGAACTCAGCCAGTTCCTGAGGGGTATCGCACAGAAGACATGCACATTTATCTTGTTTTCAGAAAGGAACTTGATTGTAGGTGGCATCAATGGAAAAGAATGCGTCTTGAGTGACATCTAGTGGCAGCTGAAAGGAACTGAAACATCTGGACATGCATGTGCAACTAAGTTACTAATCTGCCAATTATTTCCTCAATTTCTCCAGGTAATTTATTTCCCAGAGCCCAAACTGATGTCTTCAAATTGTTCATCTGATCAACAGTCCGAATCATAGCAATATTTCATCTATTTTCATTTATGACAAGAAAAGCAGCAAATTCTCACATTTGAGAAGCTCAAACCAGAAACAGTTACTGGTAGTTCAATCTATTTTGGGGATTTATCAAAAATTTTAACACCTGCTGGGAAACAAATCTAGCTTTAGATCACCAGACTAGTGTTACAGTCAATACAGTTCAGTCAGAACTGAAAAATAGTCCAATAGACTGATTAAAACAGAAACAGAATATTATCCAAAATAAACTTTATTGATGCAGTAACAGGACACGTTTGTGAAATTCTTCATACAAGTTTTCATTAGGAATATTTTAAAGTAAGTAAATATAGCAGCATCTTTACATTTACATAAACACATAGAAAACCATCCTCGGAGTTATTCTGTTCAAGTAAATGAGGAACTGAAAATTAATGACATTACATCACATTACAGGGTGAGTGAGCTTGAGTTTACATCCATCTTTGAGACAGAAAATATGTGAATGAGTGAAACAAAGTATTCACGTGACTGTGTTTATGACAGCGCTCCTTGTGTACAGTACAGCTGATAAACTGTTCTGCTCAGAGCTGGGCCCAGGTTTCTGAAAAACAAAAGAAAAGAAAACATTAACTATTTGCATTTACTCCTGTTACTGTCACCATGTAGCTCATGTAGTTATTTTATCTTATTTGGCAGGTTTTGTTGGGTGTAGACAGAGTTTCATAAGGTGCAAAAGATCCTTTAACTGAAGTTACACTGGACTGGCTGTCACCGGTGCGGACGCATAAAAAAAACAAAAAAAAAACAAACAAACATGCAAATAGACAAAAACACAAAACACAAACACGCTGCAAGTAGCACAGACGACAAAGGAAGTGTTTCCAGGCGACACTAAAAAGTGATGATAATATACATGTTATAATACATGTATCCCTGCACACCTCTTGTTCAACGCTTGGTGACTTTTGAAGTCAGACGCATTGAACAACAAGGGCGTTTGTGTATTTGGTCGTGTTTTTTGGATTTGCAGCTTATTTGTTGTCAAGTTTGTTTGTGTTTTGTCTATTTACATGTTTTATTAAGTTGCAATGCTTTGACTTCTCAGGGCCACTGCAGACGAGTCTGTTCATAACATAAAAGGTGTATTTTGTGATTTAATTTTTCAGTGAAGTGATATTGTGTCTTTCTTTTGACCTTTTAACAAGAATTGCTACATGAACATCTGGACCAGAAAACTATGACTCAAACGGCTGTAAACTCCACAAACCTTTTCAGCTTCCCGTATCGGATGGAAGAGAGGAGTTTCTCTTTCTCTGCTTCGCTTGCACACTGTTCGTAGGCGGCCAGAAGACTGAGATGGAGAGACAAGAGACACAGAAAGACGAAAAATAAAATAATCTCTTACAGCAGTTTGAGGCCATGGTGCTCATTAATTTTATTCTTTTCTTAACAGTGTGTTGAACAGATGTTTTTTTTTTTACCCTTGGGTGTTTATTTTCTTGTCCAAGTTCTACTGAAGTAACACAATCTCTTGTGAATGGGAAGTATGAGGGATATAAAACACAATCTGCATTTCAGAGTTTGGGGATTTTGTAGCTCTGAGTCATGTTTGGTGCTACAGTCTCAGTTCTGCCGTTTCTACATCATCCGTCAAAATGTGAGTTTCTGAAGATGCTGCAAGTTCTTTTTCTATTTCATCTAAATAAATCTGTTTAGCAGAATCACTTCCTGTGGCACCAGAGGAAAGAGTAAACACACCTGGTGAGTGAGTGAGTGAGTGAAATGTGTATAATATGTGAGTTACCTGTGTGGAGTGCTGTATTGCTCCAGTATGGCTGCTGCCTTGTCTCCAGACAAACCGCTGATCTGCATCAGCTGTCGGGCGAACACTTCTCTCACTGTCTGACACTAGAGGGCAAAAGAGGGACACAGGGATTCAAACATTCACAAGCACACCTGTAACAAAAGGCAACGCTGCATTTACACAAAATAAAAATGTTTAAGGTCACAAAGTCACTTTATTCAAAAAAGAAGAGTTTCTGTTTCTGAAGAGTGTTTCTGTTTTAAGTGCAATTTTAAAGTGTGGGTTAAAACAGGTGAATGGAAATGTACTCAGTGAGGGTTTATACACACAACACACACACCTTGTTTTTGACTGCACCATAGTTGAACTCTGCAAAAGAAATGAGAGCGCAGGAGGGGATCCCTCTCTCCTCTTCATCACTCCCTTCATCACCCTCCAGCTGTCTGGAGCGACAGATCAGCGTACGGTTCTGAGAGAAAGTGTGAAGCACAGGTCACAGTTAGGGAGGAGGTGAGTCGGAGAGTCAGCAGCTCTTTAGCTCTAGACAGATATATTCCACAGAGCTGCATTATTGTCCAAAAAATAGGATGACATGTTCCCTCATCACCATGAACACACACACACACTGTCGTTTATTTCGATTAAATCTCATACACGCTGTCCTGCTGCTGTAAAATACTCACTAGAGCACAAAATGTGGATTACTCCGCAGCAGAAAATAGTCCCCAACAAATACATTTTTTTTCTTATTCAGCCTTTCTAAAAAAGAGATAATTATAGATTATCGTCTTCAGTTGGCTCGTGGTTGAATGCCACATTTACGGTGGTAGGCATGGCAACAACAGCAGCTCATCTTTTAAGACAGGACAAATTACTAACTCTTTTTAGAGACATGACGCTTGTGTGTGTGTGTGTGTGTGTGTGTGTGTGTGTGTGTGTGTGTGTGTGTGTGTGTGTGTGTGTGTGTCTCACCTGGTACAGTTTAGTCAGGTATCGAGTCATGACAGTGAGGTAGGCGGCAGATTCCCTCACATCCTGGACCCTCTTCACAAAGAAGCCGTCAACCACCTGTCACACACACACACACACACACAAAATCAATTACACAAAAATACATCCACAAACCATCAACAGTCCCTTTTTTAATGAGGGTGAAATATATCAAATACATAAAACCTATAATAATTTATAATCACAAATGTGTCTATTCCAGTTGTTGTCATTATCAATTCATTTTACAATCATTTTTTCTGTGAATCGTTTTATCAATAAAAATTGTCAGGTATAATTTCCCAAAGATCAAGGTGATGTTTTAAAGTGTCGTTTCGTTCAATGAACTCTCCAAAATCCAAATAAATTCAGTTTACCATCATGTGACAAAGAAAAAAAAGCTGCTTATTCACTGATTAAAATAGCTGCAGATTCATTTTGCTGCTGATTGATTAACTGAGTAATCGCTGCAGCTCTAATTCTAATATCTGCGTTAACAAGTATTGTTCAATACTGTCCCGTGTATGGATCAGGCTCTAGTCCAGTCCACAGTAAACTGTGTGCTCACCTGTGTGTTGACGATGGCCTGCTGCAGCGTGGCTTCAGGTAAACTCAGGTGGGAGGCCGCCGTCCCACACTCCTCTACCAGGTAGACGGGCCGACGAAGACCACACCTCTTCAGTCGAAACTGATGGGAGGGAAGAGTGGGAGAGAGGAAGAGTTCAAAAAGTACAAAAAGCAAATGTTTCCTGGTTACAGCGCCTTAAATCTGGGGCTGAAATCTATTATTTTCATTGTCAGTAAATCTGCAGATTATTTTCTTGATAAATAGATGAGCTGTTGGAGCCATTAACTGTCCAAAAAATAAATATCACAGCTTCCCAGAGGTGTTGGTGACATCTTCAAATCTTATATTTTGTCTGAACAAGAAGCAGGTATTTGATATTTTTGCTGAATCAACAATTAATCAATTATCAAAATAGGTGAATTTCTGTTGATCAACAAATTGTTAAACTGGTACAATTTTTTTTGTCCATTTCATCACTATTAGATTTTGGGGTTCATTGACTGTTGGTTGGAAAAAAGAAGCACATGCTCCTTGTAACTTATAATTTTTCATTATTGTTTATGCTCCAATAGAGAAATCTAATCCAATAAATAACCGCAGCTTTACTGACAAGGAAAAATATGCACAACACACCGACCTTCTGTTCCCTGAAGCGTCCATCGATGATGCTGCCACACAGGTCGTCCATCCTCTTCCTCTCGATGATGTAATCGAGGACCAGCTCCCTGCCCGCGGGGGCTCGCAGCTGACCTGCGGAGTGAGATTATAATCCGTCTGTTCACTCGCTTTCCCCTCTGGTTTTGTCTCCCCATGTGTGTGTGTGCGTGTCTGCGTTACCTGGAACAGGTGCCATCTTTTCCCGAGCCACCCACAGGAAGTCTCCGACATTTAGTTTCCTGACATCGAAGTTCACTCCGTTTCTCTGGAGCTCTTTGACCAGCTCCTGCTTACGGTGATGGCTGCCGCTGCACGACAAGCGGATCAACACGTCATGAAATGTGTACACGCACTGACAGAAACCTTCAGGACGAGCACACAGGCAGCTCTCTTACCCAGTGGTCTCGATGAAGTCAACACACAGTATAATTTCATAGCTTCCAGGGAGAAGACATCCTCCATTCGCCTTTCTGCTTGTCGCCTGTGAATCCAAACCCACCACATCCACCTCCCTCCCTGGCTGGGAGACGCAGGTCGGCCTCTTTGTGGAGCTGTGGAGAAGGAGTGATTTGTGTTTGTGTTTTTTCTAGCAGGAAAACAAACACGACATGAAGACTCCATTTATTTAGTGTCCACTCACTGGATTCTCTCCTCCTCCTTCTCCTTCTCTTCTTCTTCTTCATCATCGCTGCCAGTAAGATCCACAACCCCAGGACCGCCCTCCTCGTCCTCCTCCACCTCCTCTCCTTCGCTCCTGACCTCCACTCTGTCCCCCACTGGCTTGTCTTTAGTCCCTTGCTCTGCTGACTCCAGCCGCTCAGCCAAAGACAGACCCTCTTCAGTCAGAGAATACCTGAGAGACAGAGCAGTTATGATTTCAGTCCATCATGTCTTTTCGTTATTTATTTACTTCCTGATTAAATAAAAGTATAAATTGGTGGTGTAAGCAAGTGTCGCAGCAGTGGTGGTATCGGTTCACAGTGCAGCCAAACAAACTCATTGTTTTAATGATGTTTTGATTTTAAGGTTAATTTTTGATGAACAACCCCAGTCAGTTACTGTTTCACAATAAAAGGAACCCCGTGTTTCACAACTTAGATGCTTTTAATATGAAGCAGTAAAACACCCTGCAAAATCTTATATATGTTGTATAACCCAAATTAGGTGAATCAGTCCGTCGGCTTCTGCTGGAAAACAAGCAGGTTTTTATCTCAATATAAACAAAAACAAATGCATGCACTTCCTGTGTACCTGGCAGGATTGTGCGTCTTGATCACCAGGTTCCTCTGGATCAGAGTGCTGACTGAAGACCAGGCCGTGTACTTACTGCCCAGATCTGGCTACAGCCAGACAGACAAGATGAAGTCGGGAAACAGAGAGAAGATACAGGCAGGAAGATTAATACCAGGAATTAACATGAGCAAACTGGTCGGTCGGGATTGTCGTGTTGTAAAAAAATATTTGACTTACTACACTAAAAGATTTGTCACAGAGAAGCTGAGCTTCATCTTGTAGTTCCAGCTTAAACATGTAACCTTTACTACCCGGGATCTGCAGAGAAAGATGATGATGATGATGATGATGATGATACAGAGTGACGCCACGGTGTAATACTACTAATATTTTTACTAAGTCTGATGTGCAGAGGTGATACCTGTGACTGTCTGTAAAGGGTGAGCAGTACAGCATAACCCCCAGACCTCTTCTGAGGCATGTACTCCCTCTTCTTCTTCCTCCCTCCTCCTCCTCCTCCTTTGTCCTTCCCTCGATCCCCTGCAGCATTCTTCTACAAAGAATGATGGATCACAGAGGAAAAGATCAATCACAGCTCAGTGAAGTATCCACACTGATCACATCCATTTCACTTCATCACTTCTTACTGGATGAAACGACAGAAAATGAAAATTCGACATTTCCTCGTCATAAAAGCTTTTATATTTACCACATTTACTCTTGGATTAGAAACCGATTCTTTAAACATCACCCTCGGCCATATTAGGAATTAAATGTTGCAAAACCTGTTTTGCATTTTCCATAAACTATCACAGGAGTGGAGGAACAAACAACCACACAGTCAGATTTATAGCTGTCCTCCTTCACTTAAAAACAATCATTCATTCATTCGTCATCATTATTTGACTGTTTTTACTGAAGTAAATAAACAGTAAATGTCTCTGCCAGTTTGGTCATCACATCCAGAAAGTTTATACTCTTATGAAGACCTGTCAGATTTTTTAATTGTCATGAAAAAGCAACATAACTAATAAAGGTTTTTTTATTAAATCCTCTACTCAAGAGTTCCCGCCTCTATTTTACACCTGTTTCAGGTATTTAGTCAAAACATATTGTTTTGGTTCGACTCTGACAAACTCACAGCTTCTGAGGAATTGAATTATCCCTATGAATTTCTCTGTGTAGAAACTATGATGTGTGTGTTGGTGTGTCTTTACACGGCCCGCACTCCCTTTATTACCTGTCTGGATGGAGCCAGGCTGTTGTTGTCTGGTCTGCCAGCAGGAGGCGCTCCTTTAGGGAGCGAGTGAATAGGAGCGTCTGGACCTGGAGCAGAGGTGAAGAGAAGAAAAAAAGTGGAGACAGAGGAAATAAAGAAGCTGCACATGTAAACTGATGACAGAAAGTCTTATACTGTAAAATAAAATAAACTTCCCTCCATCCACCTCCTTCTTGACGGCTCATTCTGTGGTTTATGTAGTTTGATAATTATATTTCTATCTCTTCCTTCTACATTCCCTCCTGTCTGAACATACTCATAGATAAATAAAGGAACACCAAAGCACATACCATCTTTTTCAAAACATTGTTGTTTCCTTCTTTATTCTTTTAAAATATATAGTTTTACTTACATGGTAATAAAATTACAACATCCTCGGCACCTGGCAATCTCACTTGATGCAAACATCAATTACTCCATCCATCCCTTCATCTGTTTCTCACCCTTCTCTCTGAGGTGTCGTTGCAGTTTTTCATCCAGTATTTTACAGATCCCGTCTCCAAAGTTTTGGAGGATCTTTGCCTCTTTGGCGTTTTGTAGCGGTAGTGGATACTTGTTCAAAGAGCTGATGGCCTGATGAATGACAGAAACACAGACGCACACAATTATTTTCAAGACATTTCGAATATATTTCGTGAATGATCGAGTCATTTCTGTGCAGGAAGTTTCTAGACTTTCCAAACATATTAACTGTTAGCTGTCTACTTCATTATTTTACACCAATTTACAAAATATGAACAAAAATATGTGGAAGTCTGAAAATTACACCCATATGTGACTGTTGATGTGAGCATCTCAATCCAAAACCATGAGCACTGGCAAAGCTTTCCACCAGATCTTAAAACCTAGCTGCAATGATTTGATCCAGTGCAGCCGCAATGATGATGTTGGATGATAATGTCTGGCTCATAGTCTGTAATTAAGTTTATCTCAACGATGTAGGTTGGGTTTGGGGATTCGTGCGCTCTGTCAGTCTGTTTTTGGCTGCCGGGGGTGGAACCTGATGTGGTTTTCTGCTGTTGTGGCCCATCTGCCTCAAGGTTGAACGACACGTTTCTGCTCACCACAGTTGTAAAGAGTGGTTATCTGAGTTACTGTTAGCCTTTCTGTTAACTCCAACCAGTCTGTCCAAGCGTCTCTCTCTGCAGATCTGTCGCTCACTGGATGTTTATTGTTTTTTTTTTGTTTTTTTTGCACCATTCTGAGTAAACGCTATTGTGAGTGTGAATCCCAGTTTCAGAAACACTCAAACCAGCCGGTCTGACACTAACAATCAAACCACGGTCTAAAGCCACTGTCACATTTTTTGCCCCCATTCTGATGTTTGATGTGAACATTAACTGAAGTTCCTGAACTGTGTCTGCAGGATTTTATACATTGCACTGTTGCCATGCGGACTACTGGATGATTGTAAGAATAAACAGGTGCACAGGTGTTCATCTGTTGCATTAAGATTTCACCTTTTGAGACAAATAAACTAAAAACAAAGAAAGTCCACATGGGGTGTCCACATACTTTTGGCCATGTAGTGTTTCTTTTCTTTTTACTTTAGCTTTTCAGATGTAATGAGGATCAGAGCTGCTTCCTGCTCAGTAAGAAGTTAGGGTTATGAAGTGAGCAGATCGTCCTCCTCACCTTTTGATAGGTGTACTGGATCTTCAGCCCCTTCTCTTTCGCCTCGTCCCGGAGCTCGGTGAGCCACTTGAGGAACAGCGGGTTCGGGCAGGAGGGCAGGGCACGTTTCCGACCCAACCGGACCGGCTCCGAAGCTGGCATCCCTTTGGGTCTGACAGGAGACGGACGACGGGATAAACCCCAGCTGCTGCACTACGACACGTTAAACTACATTTAGCCGAGTTGGTGCAAACAACACAAACATATCCTGCGACTTTAGCTAACTAACGCTAGCGTTAGCTGACAACAACTAGCAATTTGCCCGGTGTGAGAGTTTTCACCAACAAGACATAAAGTTTAAAAGTAGACAACAACATGTTGTAGAAGGTTTAAGCAAAGAAAAGAGTAGAAGAAGTCGTGTTTGTGCCTGGAAATTGGGCTCACCTGTTAGTTGAGAAGCTGCAGCTGCTGCTGGCGCCTTGTATTCAAACACACTGCGCATGTCCTTTTTGACACCAGTCACATGACCGGAAGTAGAACGTGACGTCACAAATGAGTTACCAAAAGGTAAATATAGAGGTGAGCAAACGCTTAAATTAGTAAATAAATGAATAGAAAGATACGAAAAATGTTATGAGTATAAAAAAAATAATAATAATGAAGACTGAATAAAGAAATTAATAAATACTGTATTATATTAAAGCCAATTGGTATTTCTAAATTTTATTTTAAAATTTTATTTGCAAAAGTAACCAAACAATAAAACACATAAATAGAAATGCAACTAACATTTATTGTCATTATAAATTGAATTAAATTTAATTCCTTATTTTATCTATTCAGTCATTCAATTTACTTTAATGTAAATCCTGGAAAAGCAGCAAACCCTTACATTTGTGAGTCTTTAGCCACAAAATGTTTGGCATTTTTTGCTTGAAAAGAAAGGGAATTTAATGATTAATGAATCATCAAAATAGCTGTAGAATTATTTTCTGTGAATCAATCAATCAACTAATTATTGATGGACTCTAGCATTAATTGTAATGAATTAGATATAAATAAAGGCTTTAAATACATTTGCAGTTATTTTGTTAGTATTATTTTGTAATTTACTGCAAGTAGGCTGATAGTAGTAGCAGAAGTCGTATTAAGGGCCTTGCTCAACAGCACCACAACAGTGTTGATGAGGGTTGGTAAGTGCTGCTTTTTTCACTTTTCCCACCCAGAACCCAAATTGCCTTTTAACACCGACTAAAAAGAAATAAATAAAATGTTAAAAATGAATTAAAAATGCAACATGCACAACTCTTCTGCCATGACAAATATGATGCTATACACAAGATGGATTTTGTGAATAAACAAATGACTTTCACCTCTCTTCAATGGGCGTCAGCTGACTTTAAAGACCGTTATGTGGTTGTCACCTGAATCCGCCTCTATGTATCCGCAGGCCGAAGGCTGTTTGCTGGAATCCTCCGACAAGACCCGACAGAGACCAGGAATCCAACCTCACCCTCCCAGCCACATCCTCTCCTTCTCTCTCTCTCTCTGTCTTTCAGCTCACACAGTCAAGAGCTTGGGGGGGGAGTAGAATAATTAGCGCATAACAGCCATCATTTGTGGACTCACACACTGGGTGAAGAGGCAGTGTAAAGCTTTATTAACTTACACTTTTATATTCAAATAAAACCAGGTTGTTTAATGTTGTGAAATGAGGCCAAAGGAAACACTTTTGTCATTCACACAGGAAACAGAAACCCACAAAAAGTAATTCTATACCGCAAGCAACTGGCTTAAATATGATATGTCAAAACTCTACTAAGTAGTATTTATTATTCGGAAGTGTTTTCACCAACTTACTGACAAAAAGTAGTAGTAGTGTGACATATGTAAACACGTGGATTTACAGCTGTAATGCCAAGAATTCCTTTTGTGCCTTCAGCAACGTCTTCACACATCTTGCTGTAACCTGTAAATATATTAAATTCTTTTTTGATTACATCCTTTATTACCTTTCATATATCACTTGCGGTGCTTTTTTCCTCGCAGGTCTCAACTGAATATTAGACTTCAAACGTTTTTTTTTGTTTTTTTATTATTTTACAAGAAAACATTAGAAACAGATTATATACTGTAATAGCTAAATCCAGTAAACAGATTCATATTACTGACTCATACTGTCAGGGTATAAATAGACGGTTATTTGTCAGACAAAGGAAATATGCGCACGCACAAACAAACACATAGGTTTATGATCGTCCTCAACAGCTTCATTCTCGTAAACTGTCGACCTTTATCACTGAAATAAAACAGGATTTTAATGACGGACAAGTTCCAGTTTGGTGATTTTAGAAATTCACCAACTGATTTGATCAATTTGGAATTTAACTGAACCTAAAGTTTGTAAATCAAAGTCTCTGAATGCTTAATGAGACGCTGAGTTAGTTTGCATCTGTGCATTTTAACAAAACATAACAAATCAAATCTTGGCAATCTGCATGAGTGGTGACAGATTTACTGCTGCATGCACTTGTCAATGTAAGGATATACTGCACATGCAATTAGAAGGCAGGGCCTTTATGTTCTACAGTGGTACAGACTGCATTTTTTAAAAGTCAGACAAGTCTGACACGTCTGACAAGTTTGTGTGATTAAGTGATCTTTGAATGTTGGCCCATATGAGAATTGAACTTTAATATCTTTATTATTTTACCATCCAAAAACAAACATTAATATTTAGTTGCAGGGGTGTCCATAACAATGCATGAATGAAGGAATGTGCGTCTATGTCTGTTGTCTCTAAACCTCTTTTTCTTTAAACCCTATATATATATATATATATATATATATATATACTGTATATATACTGTATATAATTAGCTGTAGTAAAGCATTTCACAACAGATTCATCCATTATGAGGTTTTCACTATTCTAGAAAAAACAGTTATGGTCTTTAGCGTTTAAGTCGTCTTCTCATTGTCTGCCTGGTTGTGTATCTTAATGCATATTTAAATGCATTTAAATATGAACTCTGATCGCTGTTTATATAAACACACGTCCACTTGTTGGTATGAATACAAATCTGAATGTATTTAAATCGCTGAAAATGAGTATTTCTGCTAATATTTCTTTTTTGTAATTTCTTTTATTTTTCTCTTCTCATGATTTCAATGTGACTAGACAATAATATTATTATTTACCAATATAACTGTTATAATTGTTTTAAATTTTCGGTTAATGTTGTATAAATTCAGCCAGATGATTTGTCATTTACTTTTTTCATATTTTTTGTTTGGATTAGAAAAGACAGGACTTGGGAGGGTTTTTCAAATGCTGCCAGTTAATTATATTTTCTGGAAAATCAGAAGCTTGGGGAAATGAACCACAGCAGGTTGTTGGTATATTTCCCATAAATAAAAATTCATTATATTTTCACTTTTTGTAGGCACCATTTCTAGAAGCATTCCCAGCCCATGAAAGAGACTCTGTTAAAGGATGAAGAATAAACATAATTCATAACAAAAAAGGAAATTAATTTTTTCAGTAATATATTATTCCCTTTAATATAACAGTTTTACTTTTTTTAGTAGATACAAAAATTCATCTTTTTGCTGTACAAACACACCCATAGGAAACCTTCACAATGTAAAGAAACATATGTTGTATTGTTAGATATGTACATTTTCTTACTCATGTAAATATATAAAGTCAAAGTACGACACGGCGTGTGTGGTGCGTTAATCCTTTCAACATTAGTCATATACAAATGCCCAAATCCAGACACACATACCTTCATAGATATTTACACATATACAGTACATGTATCGTATCCCTTTACCTACATGTCCATCATTTAATGCATCCATCCATCCATTCATCCATCCATCCATCCATCCATCCTTCATCCATCCCCCTAAGCTTATGTTGATGATCTTTCAGGCTCTCCTCCTCTCTACTGCCCTGCAGATCCGGTGGTGTCATCGCTATCAGCTCCTTGGGGAGAACCTGGCATGGATCCTCCGACTGACTGTCCTTCTTTGCCGGCTCCTCCTCCTCCTCCTCCTCCTCCTCCTCCTCCCGCTCTCCGCGCAGCCTTCCCCTTCAACAGGGCACTGTCTGGGTGAAGCGAGTGGAGGTGGACCGCCAGCTCGTCCTGAGCTCCCGCCGTGTGGCCGCACTCCTCGCAGACGTACAGCTTGTTGCGCCGCTCCTTGTAGGCGTACTTCACATTGACGCTGTGGATCTTCTTCATGTGGGACTCCAGGGAGCAGCGCTGGGTGAAGGCCTTGTCGCACAGGCTGCACTTGTACGGACGGACCCCTGCGTGCAAATAAAAAATAAAATGTCACATGCTTTCTTGCATTTGTTTAAATCTGACAAATTGTGTTTAACGTGGAGGTGTGTGGCTACCTGTATGTGTGCGCACGTGTCTCTTGAGGTCAAAGGTGTCGTTGAAGCCTTTGCCGCAGAAGGGGCACAGGTGTCTCTTGGTCTCGTTGTGACACTTGATGTGTCTGTTTAACATCCGCTGGTACTGGAATGTCTTCTGGCAAACCTACAGGCAGCAACAGTATGGTCAGGACCGTTTCACTCTACCTTCACCTTAGGAGCTTATTGCATAATTCAAACATTAAAAAGGTGCCATATTTGCAAAGACAATCTTTTTGACTATATGAAATATAGTTTTGTTTATATTCAGGTTTGTCCACTAGTGATCTTCTTCAATGTTGCTACATGTTTTTGCAAGTCACTGCCTCGCCTTTCCCCACGAGATCGAGCTTTTGCATGAAACAGACAAAAACATGGATCTACTCTTGAAGACAAAAATCCACAGAATTGTCAAAAGCTCCACAGGGTACCTTTAAATTGTGTTTTACAAAGTTTTTCTTGAATGTCATTCATTATTTTGACCAATTTGAAAATGTTTTGGTGTCAAGAAAGATCATGTTTCAGCCTGGACTAGTCAGCAGTTTTCTATTTCAAATATACAGGTGTTACGTAAATACAAATATGATATTTACACTCTTGGCAATGTTAACCAATGTTCTGTTAAACATTCGACAGCAGACAATGGAGAGAGTTCAAGGTAAACGTCCTGATACTCCACCACACTGATTTAATAACAAAAACTTCAAAATAAAACTTCCTGATTTTCCTTTTAAAGCTTCAACAAAGACTTCTGTTCCAGTCTCTCCGTCGTACCTGACATATAAACGGCGCTGTCGCACCCGTCGACGAGCTTTGACCTTGACCTACTGATCTGGTCACCATGGGGACCGGCTCCAGAGGGGCAGGGGTTGTCGTCGTTGTCGTCAAGGCAATTGGCATCACGGCGGCGGGAGGGGTCAAGGATGGCAGGGCGGGAATGGGAGGGAGAGCGAGAGGGAGAGGGGAGGGACTGGGGGGTAACTCGCCTGTAGTCACCTGTGGTGGAGAGAGAGAATAAAAAACCTCAGTGATGTCATCTCCATTACGTTTTAATTGACCTGTATTTGTTCATTTTCACACTGAGCTGCAGTTTGTGATTAAAGAACTGAAGCATTATCTTTGTGAAATTTGAAAACATAAGAAATCTGTTTCTAGAAGACGAAACAAGCCAGATTTCTCTGTCTAGATATTCTATTTCTTATCCACTAATACGAAAACGCTTTTTAAATGCTCGTCATCCAGACTTTACTCTGAGGGTCCCTGCTCGTTTCCTCACCTTGATTTTGGACCGGATGTACGTGGAGCCGCCCTGCGACCTCCTCCTGACCTCTGACTTCTCCTCCGGTGAAGCCGCGGGGCTCTGTGGTCGGCCCAGCACCGTGCTGGACGGCAGCTCGGCGTGGGTCCGCACGTCGGACACAGAGTGTTTGGTGAGGCAGAGCGGCGTGGACTCGGCGGGGCTGGCTTCAGCCTCCATCATCAGGACGGACGGAGGGAAGATGGACACTGGAAGGAAAGAGAGAGAGAGAGAAAGGAAAAGTCAGTGTCACATTTCAAATCTCTTCTTAAGAAACAAAACAAGACGTCAACTTGTGGTTTAGGAAATCATAACAGACATTTTTGACTATTTTCTGACATTTTATAGACAATTAAACAATAAATCAAAAAAATAACCTGTAACTGATTGTTTAATCATTCTGAGCTCATATATACAACCTCACCGGTTCATTTAGATGTCCAGAAGAACATTTTATTCACCTGATCCAAACAGCATATGGTTTGTAAATATAACTACAGGCTGAGAAAGACAATAAAGAGAGAGAGAGAGAGAGAGAGAGAGAGAGAGAGAGAGAGAGAGAGAGAGCTTGTGCCATAGAATTTCACAATGAGGCTGCGCAGCTTCATATTTGCACAATCCCTCAATTAGCAAACACAGAGTTAAACATGTGTGTGTGTGTATGGGTGTGGGTGTGCACATGTTTGGCCTATTGTTTTGAGCGAGTTATTTTTTGCACGCACGCACACAAACATACACACACACACACACACACACTGCAGTTAGACTCGTCCAGCCAGACAGTCTTGCAGCACCAGCTCTGTACCTTCATCAAACAATCCACACATACAGTGGATACCTGTCTCTCTCTGTGTGTGTGTGTGTGTGTGTGTATGTGTGTGTGTGTGTGCTCGTTGTGTTCATGAGCACACTATAACAAAACACTTCTGAAAGAGGCAGACAGACAGACAGAAATGTCAGTAATAGAAACCACTGAGCCTCCACCATACAGGTGTGTGTGTGTGTGTGTGTGTGCCTGTCTTTGTGCTCAGGTAAAACCCAGAGGCAGGTGTGGTCCGGCTCAGAGAAGAAGACAACGAATCAGTTGACTCTGCAGGGCCTCAGTCAGATAAAATTCAAATGTGGATGCAAATGAAGCGCGGCAGTGAGCTATAAAGATGAAACCGACACAACATCCGGTCTGTAAAGCAGCAGCGGAGGTAACGGTACGCTGTGACACAGTGACCTTTGTGCACAACAGCTGGTCCCTCATATGTGATAAAGAAACATCACTCATGGAGGCTTTGTTGGTCTCAGTCATGACCACACACTCACCTGGGCTCTATAGTGACCGTACGGCACTAAAACACACACAAGTCTCTCCGAATGCTTCCGTTATAGATACTGTATAAAAACAATAATAATAATAATAATAATAATAAAGTATGGGATGCTTAATTTCATTAACTGGGTTACTAGAGGTCAAGAAGAGAATCCCTCCCTTTACACATGGTTTTAAATCTTTCCTAATTGTTCCTGTGTGGTGATAGTTTCTGTGGCGACTGCTGCCGGCTGGACATTTAATCTCATCTTGTATTGTTTGTTCACCTACCCTTCCCCCCTCACCAGGGAATGAGGTGTAGGTGTGTGTGTGTGTGTGTGTGTGTGTGTGTGTTTGAAGGTAGGGGTAGGGGGTTCAAAATACCCCACCTTCAATAGAGAGAGAGAGATAGGGAGAGCAGGAGGGAGAGGGAGAGTTGTGTTGATCTAAACGCTTTTTAATATTTTCTTTCCGTCCATTTAACGTCGCTCAGCAGGTACAAAGAGTCAACAATCGGTAGATAAGTTTATCAAACACAGGGTGTGAGTCTGTTTGCGTGTTTGTGCATGTGTGTGTGTGTGTGTGTGTGTGTGTTTGCTAAAGGCGGACTGCAGCAGTAGGCTTGTCTCAGAGGTCCGTTACATTTCCTTCCATCCAATAAACATTAACCTCGCAGCAGCCTCAGAGCAGAGATCCTTAGTGCAAGATGATGAACCCGCGGCAGCGCTAAAGAAAAACTAATCAGGTGTCACTGGTTTAAGTGTAACTTCACAAGACTCCAGGAAGTCACCGTCGCTGTAAAACAACTTGTCGTTTTCACACTTCAGTCTTTGTCTGGATTAAACAAACACGATACAACATGTTAGTTTTGAGCTCTTGAGGTGCTGGAGGTTGGTTTTGTTACTTTTGGACACAGCCATGCTAGCAGTTTCCCTTTGAATAAATTAATAAACAAACATGTTTTCCCCAAATGTCAAACATTTCCTTTAATTACCAAATTTCGGGGATCTTCATTAAAATGTCTGTTTATCTGAAAAATTGTTTTCAGATGATGATAGATTTTATACTGGTGTGTAGAGGAGGGATAAACCGGATTATAAACTAAACAGAAGCTGATTCGGGACTGATGACCCATCAGAAACAGGTCCTGGCACATGTTTGTGGATTAGGAGATAAAAATAAACTCATACAACTACGAACAGAAACACACAGACAAAGAGGGAAAGAAAAAACTGTCCAAAGTGATGGCATCTGGCGCCTCATAAAAGTATTCAACACGCCTGTTTCTGAGGATAATCATCATACCTCTCTCTCTCTCTCTCTCTCTCTCTTTCGGTGTGTGTGTGTGTGTGTGTGTGTGTGTGTGTGTGTGTGTGTGTGTGTGTGTGTGTGTGTGTGTGTCCTCCTGTCTCAAGTCAGGCAGGTACATCAAGTAACGGCACATACCAGAAACTTTAGCTGAGACCGTTGCTGGGTTTGGTGAGGAGTGTCAGCTATGCGTAATTACGCACGATCGCTCTGGTGTTTATTATGGAAATACTGTAAGGTCTTGGGGCAATTTGAATCTTTTGATGGGGAAAAAATATATAGTTTTTTGCAACTGATTCTCATTTTAGTTGCTGCGTAAAGTCAATACTGACTGAGAGTCAGAGTTACAGAATCTCATTGTGTTCAACAGTTGAATTTCGCTTCAGGAAATTAGTTAATTGATTGTTTTTTTGTGCGTAAAAACAGCCTCAAAAAGCTTCACACGTGCTGTGGAACAAGCCTGAGACACTCGTGTGCCTCTGTTAAGATTACTAAATGTCATTTAACAAGAGCTTGAGTTTCTTCTTTGTTTTTTTTTTCAGGCGTTTAAAAACCACCTGGAAATCCGTGGCGGTTCAGTTCATCCATACGTTCCGGTTTCAAACACCAAAGCACAGAGGATGTAAAAGTCAATGATTAAAAGTTAACGGTGACGAGATGAGGAGAGAAACAGACACTCAGGGAGAGAGAAGGGGGGAAGGGTGAGAGAGAGAGAGAGAGAAGGAGAGCGAGAGAGAGGTTTTAGGGTGTAGTCCGTTACTTGTTATCTGATACCGACGTGGTCTTACAATAAAAACTCCGCCGATGGCAACAATGGGGATTGTTCCCAAGGAGGGAGAGGGAGAAAGACAGAGGTGGGTTCCCTCAACCTGTCATTCAAATGCAAAGTCGGAGGCAAACAGCTCAGATGAAGTCAAAGCAACAAAAGCTCAAATGTGACAGTTAACACATGTCAGCGCTTGCACTTCTTCAGTTAGAACACGTTAAACAGCGATGAATTCAATAATGTCATCAAATGAGGGATTATTTAACCCATTTAATGTCTTGACTCATACTTTAAAGACTATATAATGGGCTTATATATGCACACAAGTCAAGATAGTGCCTCGCTGCACAAGGAAGAAGGCAGGGGTTGAAGGTCGATATGAGAAAAGCAACGGGCCCTGACAGTTTATAGGCCGCAGCAGACACCAGAGCAGTTCCCTCACAGATATGAAAACACAAGTGTAAATATACGGAAACGGGGTGTTTTACTGTGACATTTACATGTTCTTTCGTTGATATTTGAGATGAGAGAATTCTCCCGTTTGGATCAAGTCAGGGTGGCAGCGTTGTTTCTTATGATAAAATAAGACTTAAAGATAAAAATACACCCCCACCCCCAAGGCAGGAACGACACTCTCCTCGCGGCCCCCCCCTCTGTGTTTCCCGTTATTCGGTGGCCCCGGACTGCAGCTGCCCCGTTACAATCACCACCCGACCCCCCTCCCCGCCCGCCCGCCACACTGACATTCCTGGTGAATCCAAACATTAAATCCACAAATAAATCCGTGCGTAAAAGCACCCAAACACGCGCCACTGCTTTGCGTTATGGTTTACTTTTTAGAAAGAAAAAAAAAAGAAAAAAAAAAAACCAAAGCAACAAATATGGCTCATTACGGCAGCGTGGACTCACCTGGGATGTAGACGTCTCCTCGTTCATGATCCGGGAGCTCGCTCCAGTTCCGCTTACCCGGCGAAACGTTCGCCTTTTTCACCAAGAAGGCCCGCGGCATGTTCGGTTATTACCTGGATCTTTGGAGGGATTTGCGTGCAGGTAGTTTTTTTTTTTTTTTTTTTCCGCGACGCAGAGGCGACTGGGAGCTGGGAAAGCAGGAAACTCCAAAGTTGGTGGACAGAAATGGAAGGTGTCGGTCCCCTCTTCTCCTTCCTCCTTGCACCTTTCTTCTCGTTTCGCAAGCCGTGGACCGCTTTATCTCCTTTTCCCGCAACTAACACACCTTTCCCCCTCGCGCTGATTGTCTCTAAGGCTCCGAATCTAAAAGGAAAGGAGAGTGTGTCTCGGCGTCGGGACAGGTGAGTCCGCTCAGGTGAGCAAGCCGGACAGGTAAAGACGAGTATCACCTACAGCGCTCTGAAATAACGGGAGTGTGTGTGAGTGGGTGAGAGAGCGGGCTAAGGAAAACAATATCCCTGATTACACACACACACACACACAGAGAGAGAGAGAGGGAGTCGACAGAGGTGGGTCAAAACGCAGCTCAGGTACTCATTTAAAAAGCAGGAAACAGGCGCCAGCGCGCATGCGCGTCAGAAATAACGGTGACAACAAGCTGAAGGGAGCCTGGGTTAGGCCTCAGTTACCTGCTGAACCGGTTTACCCCTCCTCTCTCTCTCTCTCTCTGTTTGCCTCAGTCTTTCCTTTCCTCTCTCTATCTGAACCTCCATTCAGCTTTAAGGTGTGGGGAATGGTGGAAGTGACAAGAAGAGGAAGAGAATATAGGGAATAGGCTACAGAGAGAGAGAGAGAGAGTGTGTGGGTGTGTGTGGGTGTGTGTGTGTGTGTGTGTGTGTGTGTGGAGGGTAATTATACAATATAGACACACAGGAACACACACGCACACACACCTTCCCCCCGGAGATGCGTGAACACAGCAGGCAAAACCAAACACGCTCTTATCTAAGTGTTTGACCTGTGACATTTTAAGTTAGCCATCTTTGATTTTTCTTTCCGTCTGAACGTCTAGAGCAGTCTGAGGTGTGTTCATGGCCGAGGGGAATATTTTAGGATAATTAAAACTGACCTCTGTCATTTGCAGACAAGGTTCCGGGAGGAAGCTCCATCATATCACCATATCTGATGTAGACCCACACGTTAAAGGCTGATTTGGGTGCTGATGTGATTTTCTCCCTTTATGCCAGTTTATTAGACACATCGAGCTAAAACCAGGACAGTCTAATACAACGGATCAGTTATTATCTCCACCGAGGAGGTCATGTTTTCAGCTGAAGCCATTTATCTGTTTGATTATCAGCAGGATCACACAAACAGTACTGAACTGATTTGCATCAAACGTGGTGGTGGGACGGGGCGTGGGCCGAGGGCCGAGGGCCGAGGGCCAACCCATTAAATTCTGTTGTGGATCCAGTTAATGTTGGATTGCAAGATAGGAAGTTCTCAGGAAATAACGTTTGGATCTTGAAGTAAACAATCAGACACATTTAAGGTGTTGAGATCTATGAGTTTCTGACAGAGCAGGTGTGAGATTGTTTGGCCTTGGCGGAGTCTAGGTGCTTTACTGAGTACCAGTGATACCGCAGGTTGTGCTGCTGTTGACAGTGACAGGTGTTTCCACCCCATTTATATCAACAAGTAAGTGAAACACCTGTTTTTGTAATGCAACATAATTCAACGGCACCTGAAGGAAAGATCCAGATATAGATTCACTGTTAGCTTTAGCTTTAGCTATAGGTGTAAATATAGGTGTTTATTATCAGTTCTTCTGCACACTATTGATTGTTGCATTTTCTGTGCAGGACATTCACATGATGTTGTATTTGCATGATACTCTTGGTCTTGAGCTTCTGAAATCATTACGAGGGATTGAAAACTAGACGAGAAATTCACTGGTTAAGGGACAAAATAAAAGCAGAAGTTCTGATAAAAGTATAACAGTCTTCTGTGTTCCTCTAGTGTGTAGTGATACATGGTTCATTTACTGTGACCACAGTGTTTTTGTCAAGTCATGGTGTAAAATCAGGCTTGTGTTGAAGAGATATCTTGTTCTTCGGGTTTGATTAAAAAAAACCTCAATGGTGCCTTTAGATCCTGCGGGAAATATCAGAATCATGATGGAAACGTGAAACGTGCTTCAAATTCAACAGATGATTCCACAGAAAAGTATCACAATCACTTTAGGGTGAAACACAGAACTTTTATATTAAATAGTGGAACTACTTTCTGAACTCTTTACTTTTCCACAGGAGGAAGAACGTCATATTTTTTCCAGCAGTAACCCTGATTATTCAACACAGACGCAGAGGAACGTGAAATCCAGAATGTAGATTAAAGATGAAACAACTTGTCATTTGAATAATTAGTCGATGGATGGAACAAAAATTTAAATATACCACAAATTCACAAGTTCCAGATTTGCTGTGTCTCTCTGTTGTTTAACATGAAATTTAATATTGAAGTGAATTTTTAATTTTGGACCAAATGTAATTTTGTAGACAGAACTTGATTAATTGAAGAATATTTACCCACTTCCTTATGAACTACAGCTGATATTAGCTTTAGTTTACCTGCTGATAACATATGTGATAGTAGTCTCATAGCATGTCCCAGTGATGCTTAGTTAATTAGATTAATATCACAGCTAAAAAGACCAATACAGGCCTGTAGGTATGTAAATGAGTCATTCAGCCCCACCTGTCCCTCCCTGCTGTGTGTTTACGGCCCCCTCCAGCTTCTGCACTGTTCTCTCGGTCTTTGTAATTAAACCAACTCCCACACACACACACACACACACACACACACCCTAAATGGCCTCTTGAAACACCTGAAACCTACACGTAACAACCCACCCACTGCATCCAAGTTCTTTCCCTACATGTTTCTCCACTTCTTGTCCATCCCACATTTGATCGTTGTCTCTAGTTTCAGTTTTGCAGCTGTGATTTTGTGTCGCTTGAGTCAGGTCCCTCCTCGCTGGGTTGTGCAGTATGGAGTCTACGATGATCCACAGACATCTTCTCTTAGTCTAAACTTCAGGAGCTACTTTTTGACCATGGGCCACCACACAGCCCATGATGGAGCTGCGTGTAATTATACAGGTGGAGGTTTGTTTTTTCTTTTAAATGAATGAGTTTTCTGTCTCTGCTACATCAGTAAAGTGAAAACAATAAGCAATAAGCCTCATTATACCTTACTTCCTTATAATAATGAAGATCTAGACTTGCTCTTAAATAGTTTTACATTTAGAAAAATTAGATTTAATGCAGAAGGTTAGAAAATACAATTGACATCATTGTCATGTTTGTATGTCAAATATGAAGCTACAGCAGGAGACTGTTTTAGTTTAGCTTAGCATAAAGACTGGAAACAAGGGGGAGGAGCTAGCCTGGCTCAATCCAAATGTAAACAAATCACCCACCAACACCTCTGAAGTTCACTGATTAACACGTTAGTTTAATCTGTACAAAAATGTGTGTAAAATGTGGAGCATTGCAGAAAGTAGTGCACAAATTCACGCTATTAATTCAGAGGCAACGATATAGTGGATAAATCTGCTCTCTCAGACTCCAGCTGCTGAAACAGGAAGTGTTTTTTCTTTACCTCTGGACAGAGGTAGGCTAGCTGCTTCCCCATGCTAAGCTAAGCTAATCGTTTTCTGGCTCCAGCTTCATATTTAATAAACAGTCACCAGTTTGATTTAGCAAGGTAGCCGGGATTTCATACATAGTGTTTCTCAACTTATGTTTGTGCCATTCTGTGAAAAAATAATAAAAGATTTAAAGATGGCCTCAATCAAACCCTGATTTCATGTAGTCTGGACCAGGTTCCACAATGCATCGATGATAACTGTGATAACACCTTTATCGTGTGGATCAGGAATATGTTAGCATTTTGTTTTGCTTTACTGGTTGCATACGCCTATGCCATTATTTTATTCCAAGGGCCTTAAACCAGGTTCCAAGAACGAACCCCTAACCCCGGCAAACACTCCTGTTACACTGTTAGATTCTCCTCTTTGTTTAAGTCCCTGCGTGTCGCCACCTGAGAGGTTTTTTCCATTTGCATGTGCAGATATAACAAACAGACACACTTAAGAATACAAAATGTACGCAGCCTTTTTTTTCCGCCTGTTACTTCCTGTGGCTGTGCAGAGGACGAGGAGTCAGTTATGAAAGAGAGGAGTGGTGAGGACTGAACGGGCTGCTGGAGTAGTTTGGGCGGGTTAGCTAAACCTACTCCTTCGTCTCTGTCATCGGAGACTATTCTCCTTTTTGTTACATCGCCTTCAAACCTCTTTCTTGTGTCTACAGGCGGTTTTTGGATGTGTTTTGCTAGGAGAGACAGATTTAAGTCGGTTAAGAGAGAGATAAAGATGCAGAGAGAGAGAGAGAGAGAGAGAGAGAAAAGAAACGAGAGAAGAGAACACACTTTAGACCAGTTCAACCTGATCAACAACCATCTCTTCTCCCGTCTCCTCCACACGACTGTTACTTGTTTGTCTTTCCTCTCTCTGTTTTTGTTCCTACATTAAAGGAACACACTGATTTTTTTTTTTTTTTTTTTTTTTTTGGAATCCTACCACTGTCGGCCATCTTCTTTTTTTAAAGTTAAGTTTGGTCGTTGGTCATGGTTATTTTAGTGTCACCAGTGAGAGATAACTGATAATCTCTCCATACTAATGGTAGTATAACAAAAACTAAATAAAAGTAACAAATGCAATGTGCATTATTTTTGCTCTAATCTTATTTAAAAACACATTTAGTGTCAGACACCTGCTAAATAATGTTGTATCTTTAATTATGTATAATTTATGTTTTCTTTTATTGTATTTTACCTGTTCTTTTATTAAGTTTTTTTTTTTGCTAATGTTTTAGATTTTTAAATCTATTCTATTGTATCTCATTGTCACTTTAATTGATTTGTCCTTTTCTTTTTATCTCATCAGTCGTCTGTGAAGCATTTTGAACTGAACTAACCTGTATGAAAAGTGCTGTGCAGATAAAGTTTGATTGATTGATTTAAGGGCACACGCTCCTGTATTGCCTTATCTTTAATTGATATCCACTTCCAGCACATTTTTTAGGAGAATAATAACACATTTTATCTGAAAACATGCAGCAGATGTGAAAGTACTTATGCACCTCGTATGTTGCCTGAGAAGCAAAACCCAGTGGGAAAAGATCTGCACCAACTGGTGGTGACTCAGATCATTTTGACACTTCCTGTCTTGATGTTGGTGGCCGGACAGTCAGTCAGAAGATGCTGATTTTAGTGGAAATTCTCATCTTATGTTCAAAGGCCCATGTGTGAAATTTGAGAATTTCACAGATGGGACTTTGGTGACCACCAGTGGCGGCATCAAAAATTACACCATGACAGATAGCAATGCATGCTGTTGCCTTCCCAAAACAACAACTTCCTGTACATTTTAGAATGGATTTAAAGGTGCTATAATAAAGAAAGTTGTGACATGTTACCAGACACCTGCCAGCCAATTAGAAACAAGTTTCCCTGGACACGGTATAAGTTATCAGGACATAAGGTAATTCAAAGTGTCTGTTGTTTGTTGACCCATTGGACCTATTTTTAGATCTAAGCATTTACCATGGTGAATACAGTGTAATCATAATGGTTTGGAGCCATGAAAATAAAATACAATTCATAATAAACCATAGTTCTTATGCTTTCTATGCAACACTACCGCTTTGTTTTGCACCACTGTATAATTGATCGTTGATACTTGACTGTAAAATGTCATAATAGAGCTTTAAAAGAATGTTTGGCACTTTGAACATGTCAGCCACTCCCTTACGCTTTTTAAGTTTCATTTGGTTAGAAAAGGAGTGGACATATTTTTTACTGACTTACTATTCCTGTATTTTGACTTTACATTCTCCTCAATTGTCTTTCTCTCTCGCCTCCCTCAGTCTCGCAGCGTCATGTCATAATTGTTGGCTGGTTTGCATATTTTATAGGCTTTATTTTTTCGGCAATATGCGGGAGCACTGGTCAGGTGGCATACCTGTGTGTGTGTGTGTGTGTGTGTGTGTGTGTGTGTGTGTGTGTGTGTGTGTGGTTGTTTACGCTGTGAGCTGACGTGTGTGTTGTAAAGAAATGAAAGCAATAAAAAAGTTAAATGACACAAAGAGCTGCACGAGAAAGAAAACAGAACGAAAACATTGTGTGATTAAAGTCCTTCTGAAGGAAGAAAAACTACTACAAATAACAAATGCAGGTGGGTGGGGATTGAACATGAAGGCCACACCCCATCAGCTCAGCCTTGTCTCTGTGGCGCAATCGGTTAGCGCGTTCGGCTGTTAACCGAAAGGTTGGTGGTTCGAGCCCACCCAGGGACGATTTACATTTACATTAACAAAGATACATCATCTATAGGGGAAACTAGGGACACTATTCATAGTTTGTAAATGGATGTTCTCTCTTTCTTTGTCACCCATTTCTCTGTGACGTGGTATTTTGACATGTACTTCTCAGAGATCAAATGCCAATCAATCAGTGTGGACAGGACTGTGATGTACTTGTGTGATTTCATGCTGATGTAGTTTATCAGATTTAACTTTTACTGTCATTTTGTAAATGTGTTGCAAAGATGTAATCAATACTCTGATCAACATAATATTATTTGTCATGTTACACACACTGTATGTGTTTAACAGTGATTACTGTATATGATGAAATGAAAACAGATATTGAAAAGCTGAACTGTCAGAATGTTTGAATGTGTTTTATGATGTGAACACAGTCAATTAATAAAGTTGATTAATTATTAAGAATGAATGAGGTATTTCTTGTGTGTTCATTGCAGCTGCTGGAGGACAAATGGTCTTACAATAAAGCTCAGCCCTAAACTTTTAGAAGAGAAACCAAAAGTAATCAGCAGTGTTAGCAAAGAGGGAGGGACAATCCTTTTGTTAAAGGAACTATTACATTAACTAGGATACATCGTCTATATGAAAAACCTAGTTTCTGTGGTGAGAGGGAAGGGTTAAAGAAACTAACAACAAAGCTATGAATGAGAAAGATTAAATAGGAAACATTATCATAGGTGACATACCCAATAGTACACTGCCATACCCTCAACAAGTCTAAATGAGACAATATCCAAAATACAGTCATAAATAAATTCATGCAGCGGCTTTCGAATAGTTTAACAATTGTTTTCAATACTAAGTTAGAGGACCGGCAGAAACATTATTCCAAAAATACACTTAATACCTTTTATTAGATTCCTCTAAAGTCTTCATTACATATATTGTGTGAGTCTGTACAGACATGGATGTAAAATGCAACTTGACTCCTTGGCGGAAACATACAACCGCATGGGTGTTATTTCTAGTTTTCTAACTGCGGTGAGGACGTGAACTTAAAAACCTTGAACCATAAGTCATGTGACACAAATCTGCTCCCAACAGTAGCACATGTTGAGAGGACTGAGTCAGCACAGCAATCTATATTAAAGAAGTGAACTGCGTTTTGACTTGCATCAGAAAGCAGCATTTATCTGATAATGAAACTGTTTGACCTCACTGGTCAAATGATATGTGGCGAAGCAAAGGTATCAGCTTGACCGGGAAAGATACTTGTAGGTTTTTGTATCAGTATCATTAAAAATGACTGAACTAGTCCCGTCTGCCTGATCAGCTGCTTTTGGATTCTCTTGTTTGTTTCCGACAAGAAAAAGAAGAACTCTGTTTTGGTTTGGATCACAGGACAGTATTTACCAAGAAGTGAAGCTGTTTGACTTTCATTGTTTCTGAGAGATGAAATGGCGCAACGAGGGAATCAGCTCGATCGGGAAACATGCTGCTGTTCAATCTGTTTGGATCTACTAAAGGATCCAGCGACTATTCCCTGTGGTCACAACTACTGCATGAGCTGTATTAAAAGCCACTTCAATGAGGAAGATCAGAAGAAAATCTACAGCTGCCCGATGTGCAGAGAGACCTTCATACCAAGGCCTGTTCTGGTGAAAAACATCATGTTAGCAGATTTAGTGGAGGAACTGAAGAAGGCTGGACTCCAAGCGACTCCAGCCGATCACTATGCTGGACCTGAAGATGTGGCCTGTGATTTCTGCGCTGGGAGAAAACTGAAAGCTGTCAAGTCCTGTCTGCAGTGTCTGGTCTCTTACTGTGAACAACACCTCCAGCCTCACTACAAATCCCCTGCCTTTGAAAATCACAAGCTGGTCGACCCTTCCAAGAAACTGAAACAGAAGATCTGTCCTGATCACAAGGAGGTAATGAAGATTTTCTGCTGCACTGATCAGAAGTGTATCTGTTATCTCTGCTCCATGAATAAACACAAAGGCCACAAAACAGTTTCAGCTGAAGCAGAAAGGACAGCGAGGCAGGAAGAGCTTGGGGCAAGTCTTCAAAACACCCAGCAGAGAATCCAGACCAGAGAGGAAGAAGTAAAGGTGCTTCAGCAGGAGGTGGAGGTGATCAACCAGTCTGCTAACAAAGCAGTTGAGGACAGTGAGAAGATCTTCACTGAGCTGATCTGTCTCATCAAGGAAAAAAGCTCTAAACTGAAGCAGCAGATCAGATTCCAGCAGATGACTGAAGTGAATCAAGTCAAACAGCTGATGAAGACGCTGGAGCAGGAGCTCGCTGAGCTGAAGAGGAAAGACGCTGAGCTGACGCAGCTCTTACGCACAGAGGACCACACAGAATTTCTACTCAGTTACCCACTGCAGTCAAACGTCAGTGACCCTACGGACACATCCAACATCAAAATCCGTCCTCTGAGGTACTTTGAGGATGTGAAAGCAGCTGTGTCAAAGGTCAGAGATAAAATACAGGAAATCATTGGTGAGGAATGGTGCAAATTCTCACTGACAGTGAGATCAGTGGATGTTTTGCTGCCTAAAGCAGAACCCAAGACCAGAGATGAGTTTTTAAAATATTCATATCAAATGACGCTGGATCCAGCCACAGTCCACAATCAGCTGATTCTATCTGATAGGGACAGAAGTGTAGAAGACAGATATTCGTTGACATATAATTCTGACCCAAACAGATTCACTGAGAGGCAGCAGGTCCTGAGTAGAGAGAGTCTGACTGGACGTTGTTACTGGGAGGTGGAGTGGAGCGGGAAAGAAGTTTCAGTAGCCGTGGCATACAAGAATATTTCCAAAATGGATGAAAGTGGATTTGGAAACAATAGTGAGTCTTGGGCATTGGATTGTTTCAAAAAGGGTTGCAAATTCAAACATAACAATGTCACAACTCTTATCTCAGGTCCTCAGTCCTCCAGAGTGGGAGTGTATCTTGATGCCAGTGCAGGTATTCTGTCATTCTACAGCGTTTCTGACACCATGACTCTCCTCCACAGAGTCCAGACCACATTCACTCAGCCGCTCTATGCTGGAATTTGTCTTTCAACGACTTTTTGGAACGATACCAGTGCCAGGTTTATTCAGCTAGAATAGACAGGAGATATTAAAAAGTCAATGGGGACACTATTCTTAGTTTGTAAATGGATTTTCTCTCTTTCTTTGTCACCCATTTCTCTGTGACGTGGTATTTTGACATGTACTTCTCAGAGATCAAATGCCAATCAATCAGTGTGGACAGGACTGTGATGTACTTGTGTGATTTCATGCTGATGTAGTTTATCAGATTTAACTTTTACTGTCATTTTGTAAATGTGTTGCAAAGATGTAATCAATACTCTGATCAACACAAAATTATTTGTCATGTTACTGACATACTGTACGTGTTTAACAGTGATTACTGTATATGATGAATTGAATACAGATATTGAAAAGCTGAACTGTCAGAATGTTTGAATGTGTTTTATGATGTGAACACAGTCAATTAATAAAGTTGATTAATTATTAAGAATGAATGAGGTATTTCTTGTGTGTTCATTGCAGCTGCTGGAGGACAAATGGTCTTACAATAAAGCTCAGCCCTAAACTTTTAGAAGAGAAACCAAAAGTAATCAGCAGTGTTAGCAAAGAGGGAGGGACAATCCTTTTGTTAAAGGAACTATTACATTAACTAGGATACATCGTCTATATGAAAAACCTAGTTTCTGTGGTGAGAGGGAAGGGTTAAAGAAACTAACAACAAAGCTATGAATGAGAAAGATTAAATAGGAAACATTACCAATGATGTACTAAGTACATCTTTGTACCTGATTAAATGTGACAATTTTCATAATTTTCAAAATAAATGAATGAATAAATTAAGGAGCAGTGTTCTAATACTCTAACAATGAGCCACTTTTCATTTAAATATGAAACTAGACGATAGGTAGCAACATTATTATTGATCAGCCTGAGGTCCAGAAGGGAAAAATGATAATAGATTTAACAAATTTAGGTGGGTGGAGATTGAAGCTACAGGCCACACCCCCTAGACATGTCTCTGTGGCGCAATCGGTTAGCGCGTTCGGCTGTTAACCGAAAGGTTGGTGGTTCAAGCCCACCCAGGGACGTTTTACATTTACATTAACAATGATACATAATCTACATGAAAACCCTACTTTCTGTGGTGAGAGGGAAGGGTTAAAGAAACAAAATGAAGATTTAAAACCAAGAATAGCAAACATAATCAGTTGTTACCCAACAGTAAATTCCCATACCATAGACAAGCCAAAACGAGACAGTTTCCATTTTTTACAAAATAGATAGGCCTAGATGAAAGAATAAATTATGAAGCATTGTTCTATTACTCTAACAATGAACACTTTTGGTTCAAATATTAAGTTAGAGATCAGGTAGAAACATTACTGATCAGCCTTCTACAAGGAATAAATGATACTATGACACGTTCAGGTGGGTGGAGATTGAACATTGAGGCCACACCCCCAGGGGACAGACGTGTCTCTGTGGCGCAATCGGTTAGCGCGTTCGGCTGTTAACCGAAAGGTTGGTGGTTCAAGCCCACCCAGGGACGTTTTACACTTGAATTAGATTAAATTAGCAGACATATAGAATCATTATTATTGATCAGCCTGACATCTAGAAGGAATAAGTCACGCTTCATTTAACAAATTCAGGCAGGTGGAGATTGAAGCTCAAGGCCAAATCCCCTCAAGCCAGACTTGTCTCTGTGGCGCAATCGGTTAGCGCGTTCGGCTGTTAACTGAAAGGTTGGTGGTTCAAGCCCACCCAGGGACGTTTTACACTTAAATTGTATTAAATTAACAGACATATAGAAACATTATTATTGATCAGCCTGACGGCTAAAAGGAATAAGTCATACTAGATCTAACAAATTCAGGTTTGTGGAGATTGAAGCGCAAGGCCACATCCTCTCAAGACAGACTTGTCTCNTCATACTAGATCTAACAAATTCAGGTTTGTGGAGATTGAACCGCAAGGCCACATCCTCTCAAGACACACCTGTCTCTGTGGCGCAATCGGTTAGCGCGTTCGGCTGTTAACTGAAAGGTTGGTGGTTCAAGCCCACCCAGGGACGTTGTACACTTAGCTTGGATTATATTAAATTTGTGGACATGTAGAAACATTATTATTGATCAGCCTGAGGTGTAGAAGGAACAAGTCATACTAGATTTAACAAATTCAGGTGGTTGGAGATTGAAGGCCACATCCACTAAGGCCAGACCTGTCTCTGTGGCGCAATCGGTTAGCGCGTTCGGCTGTTAACCGAAAGGTTGGTGGTTCAAGCCCACCCAGGGACGTTTTACACTTACATTAACAAGGACACATCATCTAGATGAAAAAGCTGCTTTGAATGGTGATTTGACTAAATTTCGATGAAGTACAAATTTGAAATTACTAAACAAAATGATTAAATGTTCCTGTGGTTAACTGTCACATTGACTTCAAATATATATTGTCATCTGTATCTGTTTTGGTTTTTCCCAAAATTGTCAAGAGGGTTTGGATATCTCGTCAATGGACACAGTTTATTTGAAATATGTGACTGGTAAGACTATCCAAACAACTGCAAAGACATGACGTGATCCCATGTTATTTGAGTGTGCATGAGTCCATAGATCATCCCTCCCTACCAGGGTAGAAAACATACTGCTAACATCCAGAAGGTGTCGCTGTTGCCCAGTTAAAGAAAAGAAGGACAAAGGAGCAGCAACTCTTATGCTGAAAGTTTCTTACATGTAATTCTTTGAATTTGTATGAACACAATATTGATTTTTTTATCCAGTTTTAAGTCACATTTGGAGCAATACAACTTTCCCTTGGGTTTTCTGTGTGTTAATTACTTGACACAGAAAACTTACTTAATTAATTAACATGCTGGGGCCACAATTGATGACCTGTTATAGTAAATGTTGGCGCAGCTTTCTGTTAAATCTGAAATTAATGAAATGATCTAGACCCAAATGATATGGAATAATAAAAAAGTTAAAAAAAAAAAAAAAAAAAAAAAAGAAAAGCAGCTGGAAAAAAGGAAATTGAAATTGAAGAGGGAATCCAGGAATGTACCCCCCCCCCTTTTTTTTAATTCAAATTTTATTATTTATTCATGAATTAATAAATGTATTTATAAATGATTATGCTGTTTTTGTAAATCCATTTTCAAATCTGAAGTATTTATTAATAGAGTAATCATTCATTTATAAATTCTTCTTACAATTTCTGTTAAAGCTTATCTAAATATGAAATTAAGTATTTTCTTTTTTACTTCTCCTGTCACATCCCTGATCTTTCATAGTGTAAATTTTTTTTTTTGTTGACAATTCGATGTCATGACCAGCAGGTGGCGGTAGTGAGCACAGTCCAAATACAGGCAACCATCATTGTACACCAGAAAAAATTACAACCGGAATCGAGTCTTATAAATAGACCCGCTGCTCTGGTCCTCAGCCTGGCCGTTACAGTGACACTTCGACCGAGCGGACGTGAGGAAGTCTCACCGGCCTGACTTGGCGTCTTCTTTCACCTTTTGGTTAAAAGGCTTTTTTTTTTTGACAGCGATATGATCTCCAGGAAAAGAGGCCTCCCGGCCGATAACGGGGAGCAGGACGGACCGCTGGTCGCCCCCAAGCAGCAGCAGATCCGGGCGGAGGGCAAGAGACACGCCGCTGCTGTGATCCTGGCGAGGGGAGGAAGTAAAGGGATCCCCCTGAAAAACATCAAAATGTTAGCCGGGGTGCCCCTCATCGGCTGGGTGCTGAGGGCTGCTGTGGACTCCGACATGTTCGACAGGTAGAGGAAGAATCGATAGGATTGATTAAAATAGTGCCTCCAAACCTGCTCCACACTTCCTATAAAAACGGTCAGAGGTGTCTCAGTATGTGTGTTTAATACTTTATTATAGAGGTTGTACAGCCCTCCGTGTGCACGGTGTCTCCTATTACAAACTTGTTTTATTTATAGTTTATATTTTAAGAAAAGCATAGAAGAGATTTAAAAAAAAAAATAACATCCGTGTTTGTTTAATCGTCATCAGGATTTATGCAAAAAGGACTGTACCGATTTGTAACGCTTGGTTGAAGGGTGGATCATTACATTTTGGGGCAGAAATGGATCATTTACTATGAATTTTATTTTGAATTAAGTCTGGTGTAAGTTGCTCGACACTGATCTTGCACTTCTAGTTCACGCTGTAGGCCTGGATTAAAACATTTTCTCCTTTTTACATCATTGTAACTTTATATTCTTTTACTGTTTTTGACTCTTGGACGAATAAAGTAAGTTATTTATTTCATGATCTGAAGTGTATAGGAATAATTTACAGAATAATAATGTCTACATCCTCCAAATTCTCCTCTGATGCACCTTTTCTTTCCTATTTAAAATGTCATAACTGAAATAAATAGATTAATCTTGCTGGTAAACTCACACTAGCTTGTATGTAGCATGAAGAGGAATGAACCTGTTCAGGTGTGCTGCATGGAAGAGAAAGATAAGACAGATGAGACTTTTAATCTTTCTAGTGTGTGGGTATCGACGGACCACGACGAGATAGAGAAGGTGGCAAAATCCTGGGGCGCCAAGGTGCATCGCAGGAGTGCTGAAGTCTCCAGAGACTCTTCTTCATCACTGGAAACCATCCAAGAGTTTGCCAGGCTCAACCCAGGTATGCAAACAGCTGCCAGGGAGTGACTGTCACTCCATTGTGTGTTCTGTGTGACACCAAACAGCTTGTTTGGTTTCACAGCTCGTCCTTTTGTTTGACTTTGTTTTCACAGAGGTGGATGTGATATGCCACATTCAGGCTACGTCCCCGTGTCTACATCCGCACCACGTGAAGGAGGCGCTGGAGATGATCACGCTGCAGGGCTTTGATTCGGTGTTCTCTGTGGTCCGGAGACACCAGTTCCGCTGGAAGGAGATCAAGAAGGGATGTAAGTCGGCAGATGTGTTGTTGCAGTCGGAGCATATTGTTTTCAGGTTGTCCGTCCCATTCTCGCGGTCACGATATCTCAGTAACGTCTTGACAGAACTTCTTCAAACTTGGCACAAACATTCACTAGGACTCACGGATGAACTGATTAGATTTTGGGGGTCAAAGGTGAAAGATCGAGGGCGTGGTGACCTCCTTGTGAACGTGATATCTCAGAAACGCTTTGGAGGACCTTCTTTAAATTTGGCACAAATGTCCATTTGGACTCAAGGATGAACTGATTAGATTTTGGAGGTCAAAGGTCACATCAGAAAACACTCAGCCATTACTCGAGACTTCACACAGATGGTTCATATTTTATATGATTGTGGATAAACAGGGTTGTAACCTAAAGTTAGAGTGTGTTTGTGTGTTTGTGTGTTTGTGTGTGTGTGTGTGTGTGTGTGTGTGTGTGTGTGTGTGTGACCGATTCCCTGCTCTGCACTGTGAAAGCAGCAGAACAGGTATTAGTTCTGTTTCCGTCTCCGTGACAGAGACTTTCGTCGCCATTGGTTACAGAAGCACCAACAAAAGAAGAGTCACTGTTCACTGAATTCTGTGTGTTTGATTCGTATAACCGAGTTTGAGTAATTACATCAGCCTGGGGTTATAACAGTTTTTCCTTATCAGGTGTTAGTTTGTGTAAAAACATAAAGCCATAACCGTTTTTTTGTTGCAGCCGAATCTAATGAGAACACACTACTGCACTGCTGCCAAGCGTTAGATGAGAACAGAGATACCATATCTTGACTGCATGATAATACAAATGCTTTGACGCTACAGCTGGCAGCACCTCTGCGGTTCATTCATCACAGCACATAAAAACTTGTTTGTTGAATCCGTCTAAGCACTAAAGTGTAAAAGAGTTCAACTGATGAGTCAGTCAGCCCAATAAATCAGCCCATACCTGCTTATTGCAAATACACTGCTATCGCTTTTTATGTTGGTTGTTAAGTAACAAGACATTGCATCACAGGAACTGGGTCTGAGCTCATTTCTAAACAGTTTTTTGGTTGTTTTTTTTCAAACTGTAACATGTCCCGCTCAGCGTGTGTCTGTGTCACAACTCTTTAAAGACACAAATCTATGAGACGTGTTTCAAGATTGTTGTTGTTTTTGTTCAGAACAGATTTCTTAAACTCTCTAATATCAACATCAGTGTCAAACAGGCTGCAGTAAAAACACAACTATTCTTTGTGTAATGATCAATTAAGAACCTTTAACCTTTTTAATTTTATGATCTTATACTAAATTGTTAATTAGTGTTACTTTTCGTGTGGAGTACATGGTAAACATGGCGACCACACTATCAGTATATCTTGAAATGAACCCTAAAGAGACATCATCTGCCCTTGGCCACATATTTATTCAAAGAGATGATTCCCTTCATGCCCATATCTTCGCTTCTGTTTGCATTCAGCACAACCTCAGGGAGTTGCTGGCATGGCTGCAGACAGAGTCTGGCCTCATCCACACTAATATGTTTTAGTGTTAGCTCGCGTCGCTTGTGCTACGTTTACTCCTGGCGCCTAAAGTGGAGACTTTGGACTTTGGACGTCCAGTTTTTATTTATAAAACTGTGGAGTTTGGAGACGTTTGGAAAAGATGTGATAGAAAATTAGCGTTTCCAAAAGTGTCCGGAGGGACCAGGACGTGAAAAAATAAATTGTGGAAGCAGCGTGATGTTTGGTGAAGCCGTGTATTGTAAAGAGTGCACTTTTAACCCCGCACTCTGCCTCCTTCTAGCTGATGAAATGACCAAGCCGTTCAACCTGGACACAGCCAACCGGCCACGGCGCCAGGACTGGGACGGCGAGCTGTGTGAGAATGGCTCCTTTTATTTCGCCACCAGAGATCTCCTCATGAACAAAGGTCTTATGCAGGTAATCAGTCTGGACAGTTAATTTGTTTAATTTCAGTTATGCAAAAAAAGTAACCAGCGCATTTTATCACGTGTCTCCAGCAGCTGTATCTGGTCTCTATCTGTTGTTTCGTCTCTGTCTCCAGGGTGGAAAGATCGGCTACTATGAGATGCTGCCGGAGTACAGCGTGGACATAGACGTGGACATCGACTGGCCTGTGGCAGAGCAGAGGGTTCTCAGGTGAGAGACAGATCTTTGAGTTGATCTTTCTTCTGTCTTTTTTAAAAAGTAATTTTCCTATCAACCTGTCCTGAACTTGTTTTTAGCCCTACCCTGCTTCCGCATCTGTACACACCTTTGTCTGTTTGTGTTTATGTTGGCATGCACTGGTAGTTGAGAACTAATACTCTGCATACAGGCGTGTGTATTTTTGTCGTTCCATTTCCTCCTTCGTTTCTCATCCACTCCGTGCTTCTTCCTGCAGGTACGGTTACTTCGGTCGGGTCACGCCGGAGGTGGTTCAGCTGATGTTCTGCAACGTTTCCGGATGTTTAACAGAAGGAAGGATCTTTCTGTCGGTGTCCGGGGAGGATATGGTGTCTGTTAACACCAGAGACGCCATGGGCATCCGGATGCTGAAGGGGGAAGAAGTGGAGGTTGGACTTTTCAACTGCGTAGAAATGAATTCGGCTCAAGTCGCGCCTCGTCGCTCACACTAACCGTCCGTCTTCCCTCCACCAGGTCGTGCTGTTGACGTCCAGAGAGGACCCTGTGACCAAGTCGTTGGCGGAGAAACTGGCCAAGAGGATGGGCTGCGAAGTCATGGAGGTGGGAGAGGAACCGCTGAACGATTTGAAGCTGGTAGTGGAGAAGAAGAAGCTGGAGTGGAAGGATGTGGCGTACATGGGTAAAGCGGTCATCTACAGAAAATTAACAAAAGCTTAGATTATTATGCTTATTTTGTGATTATTATTATTATGCTGCTGTTCATTTATATCTCTGTCTTCCCCCGCTTCCTCTTGTCTCCTCTCAGGTAACGATAAACCCGATGTGAAGTGTCTGAACCTGGCGGGTTTGAGCGCAGTACCTGGAGATGCCCCAACGGTCGCCATCAACGCCGCAAAATACACCTGCCACAAAGTCGGGGGACTGGGGGCCGTCAGGGAGTTTGCCGAGCACATTCTCCTTCAGAAACAAAAAGCAAAGGCTCAGATGAAGCAGGACCGCATCGACAACAGCAGCTTCTGACTCAACTTCAACTCCACATTGAAAGGTTTTACTGCAGTCCGTGCACAAATAATAGAGGTTATTAAACAATGCACATGTGCATGAAGAATATTAAAATATCATATGACATGCATAATTTAGAGTCGAAGTTAGAATTTAAAACAGTTAACACGTCTCAATGGAAGTTTTCCTGTCGGTAATTTTTTCTTTGTCGGCTTCAAAATGTGAGATTCTTTCAATTTAGAGTTAATCGAGTTAATCAGCCTTGGTTTAATGTAGAAGAGTCCAGATGTAAACAACAGGATCACCACGACAGCACAACCCAAAACACTAGACTAGAAACTGCTGCTATTGTCTTTTTACAACGACTAACACACAGCAACAGTAAGGTTTGTTATTTGTAAACAAGTGTAAAACAGAAACTAAGATATTTTCTTTTTAAATGCATGTAACTTGGGTTTCCTCCAGTGGGTGTGATCTCTGTTGAATTTATTATTGCCGATGTTTTATGAAAGATACAGCTTTTAAATATTTCAGATGTCTTGGTATTTATAAGGGGAAGCATTTTAAATCAAAATAGTGAATGTCCAAAAAAAAAAAAAAGTTATGTATCAGTCTGTACATCTTTGGAAATCTGTTTGTCCCGGTCATGTCGCCCCTTGTTTTTACCGCTTCAAGGAAAAGTTCAACATTTTAATGCGTTGCTGATGTTTTGATTAGAAGATTGATACCACTCTCAAGTCTGTGCGCTAAACGTGAAGCTACAACGAGCAGCTAGTTAGCTTAGCTTAGCTTAGCATAAACACTGGAACCAGAGAGGAGAGAAGCTAACGTGGCTCTTTCAACTTGATGTTTTTACACTTCCTGTTTTCGTCCAACCAAACAAACAACACTATAACGCTATTAATTAGCGCACTACAGGCTAGCTCTTTCCCTCTGTTTCCAGATTTGATGCTAAGCTAACAGGAGCTAGCTGTGGCCTTATATTACCAGACAAGATAGAGTGGTATCGACTCTGTGATTCAGTGCGTGCTGCTGCTTCGCAACCTTCCGGTTCTTAATTGGAAGATTAATGGGAATTAGATTGCAGTTGCTGGTTGTTGAGAGATTAGTCGGTGGCCTGATTACCTGTTGTTTCGGTGAACAATGGGGAGGTGGTTTCATACAATGCAGGTCCTGCATTTCTACAGTTGCTCAGTGAGTGAAATAATAACCTGTGTGTGCTGTATTTATTGATCTATGAATGGCAATATGTAATTCTTTGTGCTGTTAGTTCTGTTTCTTCCATTGTTGTTTTTTTTCTGTCTTCCTAAATGATGCTTGGGTGATTGTTTTGTAGGAATATTTACTTGTCATTTGATTCATTCATGTGATTTTTTTTTTAAATTTTATTTTATTTTTTATTTTATTTCACTCTTCACATTAATAACAAAGTGGAATAAGTGATTTTTGTCGTGTGAATAATTGACCAATGGAGACGATTGAAAGTCTTGCTCTTGTCAACTCGGCAGAAACAAACAAACTTTTGATCCTATACAGCAACAGTTCGATGTTTTGGTGCGTTGCTGCCTTTGTACCACTCTCGTACCTGTAAAGTAAAAATGAAATGAATTTAATTTAATTCAGTTTTATTTGTATAGCGCCAAATTATAATATACATTATCTCAAGGTACTTTACAGGGTAAGGTCAAGACCATAACTTTATTATAGGGAGAAACCAACATGTCTAACAAAGCGAGCACTTACCTCCAGCAGAACTGCCTCCTGACTACAGCTTCATATTTAGCTCAGACTGTTCCGGTCAAAACCCTCCTTTTAATACATTTTCTTCAGCATGAAATTGACCTGAATTGATATTTACATTAGGAAAATAAATCCCAATTTATATATATATTTTATTTTATTTTTTTTTTACAAAAGCTGTGCACCATCATCATCCATACAACCATTTACAGATGACAGGAAGTATTATTTGTTGCTACTATAAATATTAGATCACACACAATGAATCTGCTTACAACTACAGTATAGTGTGTTATAAACCATTGATTAGATGTTCATATACTGCTTATGAGTATTAAATAGGAGGCTTTAAAGAGTGCAGCATTGTCTCCCAGCCCACATGAATGCCCCAAATGTTCCACAATGACTGTGTGATTTGGTTGTTGGTAATTTGACTACTTGTAAATGAGGCGGGAAAGGTTTACTGAAGGGGACGGAGATAAGGAGCAGGGCTAACAGATGCTGTTGTGGTAGTCAAATGGAGAATTTCTGCCCTGGAGCCATCAAACACCTTCCTCCTGCCATTGTGATTAGGGAAATTAATGCAGTCCTGATTCAGCTGGGATTAGTAGCAGGAAGTAGGGAAGCCAAAAAGAGGAAGTACCAATGAGCTGCAAATGTGGGGAATAAAAGTAAATCCAAGGCTATTAGATTTGCATGTCGTTATAGATGCACAGCCATTTCAAAGGTGCTTGAAAGGAGTTACTACAATGTCGCCTAAATATTGATAATTATTTGTAGTATGAGTAGCTTTAGCGGTATTAATATTAGCATCATTTAACTTTAAAAAGCAGCTGAGAACTGCAGTTTTTAGTGAATATCATTTAAACAGGAGCCCCTGTTGAACTGCACCTGCAGGGTATGAACTTCTCTCTCCAGCTGTCACACAACTACTCATTATCACTGGCTGTATTACATTCCTCCTGGAATAGGAAACTTTACCCTGGAGGTGTTATGTGAAATGTGTATCAGCAGAGGAAGGTTTTTAACCTTTTACTGTGTCTTTGTGAACAGGTTTACGTGGGGACAGCACACGCAGAGGAAACGTTCTTTTAGACAGTCAGGTGAGTATTTTGCATTAAAGACACTGGGGGAAAGTGATTAACTGAACTTGGTTTTTAGCAAGAAAAGCTAATTTAATTAAAATTAAAGCGAATCTATTGTGCTTTTTCTGAGTTTTCCCTATTGCTTTTTGTGCAAGTAATTAATCTACAAAGTCACAAAGCTCAAAGTACACGCCAAAGGGAATAACTGTCAGGCAAAAATCACTTTCCTCATTTGCATGAAACACCTTGTTATTTTTGTTTTTAAATAACTGAAACTATACATGTAAGAATTGCGTCTTTAGTAGAAACCAGTCACAGACACACCTGCACTTGATGCTGTTTTCAGTTACTGCTACTTGAAATGTTGCAGTTAATCCGGTCTACAGACAATAAAAGACCAGAGCGACGAGACAGTTTGATGTTCATGCTTTTGCTTTTTGTTTGTTTTACAGACATACGACTGCCACTGCACACATGACCCGAGGCTCTATCTGAATCTGTAATCAACATGAGGGCATATTCATGTTTCTGACAGATATGATGTTTACATTTTTAAACACATCGCTAAGCATATGTGTGCTAGAGGTCATGATGTTAAAACCAAAATGGCAGCAGTTAAAGCTTCCTAACAAAATGACTTGTATACCAATGTGCTAAAAGGAGGTGTGTGTTCTGTCAATGTGCTGATTTACAGGGTGTATATCTGGTGGTTACGAGAGAAGGGGAGGACAGAAGGATGATGAAGCATTCAGAAATGAACAATGGTAGTCCTCAGATATTTTACTTATGAAAAAGTATCAGTGCAAAAATGTATAAATAAAGCATTAGAAGGAAAAGTCCTATATTCAAAATACTATTTAAGTAAAAATACAGAAGTACTTTTTTGCACTTGTTCTGCAAAATAAGAAAATAAAAGTCACCTGCGAGTTATATATTATCATAAATTACAACGTTCATTCTGATGTATTTTATTAGTAGAAACAAACATTTTGAGTTTGGGTTTGTGTGTTATTAGATGGAGGCATCTGCTGATTCATTTAGAGACAAGAGCAGTGAACCTTCCTGTGTTTCTCCACAGACATAACAACTCCTCCCCCTGGTGTTCAAACAGTAGAACTACAGCAGAGAGCTTTGGGAGGAAAATAACTGGTACACTGAAAGACAAACCTCTTTTACATGAAATAAACTTTCAGATACGTTGCAAATACAAAATTTACTAAAATAATATTAATAACAGTAGTCATCTCAAGAAAATCACCTTCAATGCTCTACTTTCATGCCCGCAATCATGCTCTAAAATAAAAGCAGTATTAACTATTTTCTCTTTTTGTGGTATTTTTTGGTTACAGTATTTTAATTTATAATGAACAAACTTAAAACTCTTCATCAATACGCTTAATTGCCTTCTTGCCAAGAGTTAAACAAGAAGATCAATACCACTCTTGTGTCAGCAGCCAGTTTGCTTATCTTAGGGTAGAGATAGGGGGACAGAGCCAGCTGTTTTTCCTTCTGCTCCCAATTTTTATGCTAAGCTAGGCTAACAGGCCTAAGGCTACAGCTTCATTTTTTATGTACATATATGCAAGTAAGGTATCAATCTTCTCATCAAACTATCAGCAAGAGAATGAAAGTCAAACTGTTCCTCTAAATTCAATCCTGAAGTAATGACAACAGAAATAATGCTCAAATTCAGACATGCAGATTGTCGCAAAATGTGATTGTTTTATTAAATGATCAGTGAATCATTTAAGATACATCAAAATGTTCCACCTATATAAACTATTCACAGTCAGAGACCAACATCTGCCAAAAGGATTATTTTTCTTTTTACAGGAACACTCAGTGCATGAGTATGTAAAAGAAGAAGAAGAAGAAGAAACAACAAGTAACTTTCAGGTGTTTTCCGTCACTCTATCGTATTTACCGGTGTGATAATCAGCGGCCCGTCGTTCTTTCCGGATTTATTAGTACAAGGGCTGAAGAACGGCAAGATGCATTCAGTGAAAGTGTCATTGAAAGTGTAGATGTGGATTTTAGCATCAACGTTGTAGAACGACACCTGTAGAGGAAAAGGACGACATTTGGTATTATTAGAAAACAGAAAATACAGTGAGTGTAAAATACTGTCAAGTCAAGTTATGTCAAATATTTTTTTTTCCCCATACTGTACCTGTCCTTTCTCAAAGTCCACAAATACCCCAATCTTATGTGGTTGGAGGCTCAGATGGACGTCTGTGGAGGGTTCGGTGCGAAAGGCGTACTTGTTCCTGAGGTGAGGAACGAAGACAAAGTAAAGAAGAGTGAAATACAGGAAGAAGAACAAAAAGAAGAAAAGAATTAAATGTCTGCCATATTTTCTACCAGGTGGTCATTTTATAGTTATGTTGTCTCTCTCTTTTTTGATATTTTACTACCATATCCTAGATCCCATCATCATCATCTACATTTCAATTGCTTTTTAATGACCGTCAAAAACTTTGAAATGTCCATCTGAATCCTTGTGTTAAAGTCTATCAATTAAACGTGTCACATTTTGGACAATTAACTGATGACTAATTGAAAACTCACTTGTTTCTTAGGCTGAGGAACCAGTATCCATTGACTGGGGTAACGTCAATCTTCCCCTTCCTGTTGATTGATTGCCTGGCCACCCCCAGATCCCAGTCCGTCTTCCCACCCACCTCCACCTCCACAGGAAGCAGAACATATGATCAAACATGGACACATATGAACATACGATCTTTATTTTCGAGATCAAAAAGTAAGAAAATATTTCAAAATATGCTCATTATGAAAATACAGATTTAATAATATCATCTTTACACCACTGCACACACCAGATATTTGTTATTTCTGCAGCCAATATTGGACATTGTTTGCAGTATATACACATATTTCCAGGAAATTAACAGGCAGACAAGATCATTTTTAGGGTTGATTAATAACTATTTACTGAGGAGATCATCTTACCTCCCAATAGTGTCTCCCGGAGGAGATGGCCTCCCTCCCCAGGACACAGACGACTCTGTCGAACCTCTCCAGATTGTCTGGAAGCAGCTGGTGTCTGTCTCCACACCTCACCTGCAGAAAGACACTTTATCAAAACCGGACTTTTACAGACAGGTGCTCATTTCATTTAAGCCTTGAAGATCATATACACACAGATACAGAGTTCAAATCCAAAAGAGGACAATACTCTGTGACAACATTTGCACACTGAGGTGAAGGGGTTAGAGATCATCGTCTTGAATTGATCCTGAGAGTGTGTCGTCGATAATTCGTACTTGGTGCACAAATACTAAAGGCAGATTTTCCAAGTTCAGAGTAAATCTGCGGGACTTGAAGCAGAGGTCAGAGCGACTCATACTGCCAAACATTTTGAAACATATCTGTGTATATTCTTGTAACATAGTGCTCCCACGTGGTTTATGCAAACACGAAAAAGCTCCTAACTACTTTTCCTACCAAAAACCAGTAGCAGACCTAAATTTTATTCTTGATTTTAAAACAAATATTCTCGAATTCTTGAGCTTGAACCCTCGGACTGAGGGATTTATACGCTGTAAAAAGAGTTCCAGTCTGTATGATTAATTATTATGTTATGTGTGTTATAATAATTTAACAAGCGTCTCACACTCTTCATGTCCTCTGACAGAATCAGTCTGGGATGGGCAGTGTTGCAGTCCAGCGTTACATCCACTGTGTCGAAGAAAAATATAGAAAGATACAGATTCTTGTTTAGCAACATCTAAATATATTGTGTGTCGACTCCTTTTATTCGCTTTGTGTGATCGTAACATACCTGCGTACTCCTGTACCCTCCTCATCCCTGCAGAGAAAGCAGAAGTGTTTCAGTAATACAGTAAAAACTACTGTATGTGATTAAGTGTGTAAGGTTAGTGTCACGACCGGTGTGTGTATCTGGATCTCTACTGTGTAAGGTGGATGGCAGATATCATTCACCGGTGTGTGTATGAGCGGGAGTGGACACTCACTGGGCTGTGTTCGGACCGGACTGGGCTCCACCACAGCGGGAGGAAAACCTGGATAGGAACGAGACGAAATGGATCAACAACAAAAAAAAAAACTGAAAAGTTGTGAAATGAAAAAGAAAACATTGAATAAAATTCCAATAGTTATGGAGTAAATGCGCCAAATTAGGGAATTATAACCTTGGAAAACAAAAACTCAAGAGAAAGCATTGGTTTAAAAACCATAATGAACTCCTCCACCTGAGGGCGCTAACTCTATGCTTCATGACGCGTCTGTTGTGGTGCTGCTCTTAGTTTAAAACTCCTCAGTGAGCGACCATTTTCTCATGTTTCTACATACTCGAGACTCATTAGCTCGACCAGTCAGATCTCTCTGTCCCGTGCTCTGTGCTTTGCAAGTCACTGACCTGTTTCTGCGATATTCTTCAGCTGCTCCTGGAACCTCTCCACCAGCGCTGCCAGAGACCTGTAGATGGTCCCTGTTCCCAGGTCAGAGTTCACCGCCACTCCGGACCAGTCTCTGGCAGGTGGAGGGCTGGAGAGGACGGGGAACGTCTGGAAAGTAGGTGGAAATAAATAAAAGGGTGAGAAATGACCCAGAAAAATGATCTGTATATCATCAAACTGAACCTGAGACTCTCACCGACCTTGACACAGTGATTGTGGTCATCAGACTGGGCGAGCTCGGCGAGGGCGCTGCCTCTCCTCCGCAGTTCTTCGACCTCCAGCTCCAGTTGACGTATCATGGCGTCGGCCTGGTGCTCGGCCGCCCTCCGACTCATCTCCATCACCTCCATCAGCTCTGCCTGGGAGCGCTCAATGGCAGACACCAGTGCGAAAAACATTCCGACACTTCCTGCTGTCTCTCGCTCCACCGCCAACTGGGGAGAGAAAATGTGAAATGTGTGAGATTTCTTTTTATTATCTGCATGGAGTGTAACACCCAAAACAGATGAAAAGATGCAGTAATAACAGAAATGCACAGTGCCAAAAGTCAGGTATATATTTATGCAAATTTGGCTAAAGCCCTGAATATTTGGTCAAATCCTTAATAAATTTGGAAATAAACCAAAAAAATTAGAAATTTGGGTGAAGCCCCAAAACTTTGTAAAACATTTGAGTGAAACCCCAAGAATTCTTGAAATAAATCCCCCATATTAAGGAATTAAAACCTTGAAGTCACTTATAAACCCCACCTTAAAAATGTGGGTGAAAGAGGAGCGGGAAATAAAAGTAAAAACATCCGTGTTTGTGATAAACAGCTGATAATTGGATGACAGGAGGATTTACAGGTTTTCCCACAAAGGTTTAATATTTAAAAGAATGTGTGTGTGTGTGTGTGTGTGTGTGTGTGTGTGTGTGTGTGTGTGTGTGTGTGTGTGTGTGTGTGTGTGTGTGTGTGTGTGTGTGTGAGAGAGAGACTTGCCTCCAGATCGGCCACTGACATTCGGAGCTCTTCAATCTTCCTGATTCTCTGTCTGATCATCTCCTTGATCTCCTGCTCCAACACACTTAGCTGTGACTACACCCACACACACACACACACACACACACACACACACACACACACACACACACACACACACACACACACACACACAATTTCTTAAAACCAACAAATCTCAAAGACAAAACAGCGAATTTGAAATTTCCCTCTCCAGTTTTCTACAAAACACAATTCACAGTATTTGCTGGAAAACCTCCAGACTGTGATGTCATTAAATTGACTTGTCTGACTCAGATTTCCAGACATGTCACATGTCAACAATGGCAGGCTTCGTGCTGTTCTTCCTCTTTGTCATGTGAGTAAACTCCCTGAAGCTCGAGGGATTCACTCCATCAGTCTGTCCCTCATCCCTCTCTCTGTTTTCTTTTCTTTACCTTGGTTTCCGTCCACTCATCTTCGACAGTCACCGTGTCGTGATCCTGATGGTCCTCGGTCTCACACTCAGGACAGATACACACTCGGTCAGTCCTGCAGTAAATCTAGAGACATAAAAGGTCAAGAGGTGTCAAGAGGACACAAAGTCATGCAGTATTCTCACATATTCCTCAATAATTCATAATAATAAGTTTGTTGAGTTTCAAACAAAAAGGGCCGCAGGAGTATTAAATGAAAGACATTCGTTTATGATGTAGGTAAAAGTGTGGTACCAGTATTCCTCTGTGGTGGATCTCACAGAGAGGGAGGCTCTGGCTGCTTGCAGCCCCGCTCACGGTGAACCTTCTCCGGCCGCTGGAGTGGGAGAATGAGGGAGGAGGCGGCGGAGGTCCGGAGGAGTGGTTCAGGGCAGCGATCGGACTGTTGTTCGGTACCGAAGAAGCCAGTGAGGTCGTGGTGGGTGATAACGACATTGGGATGGAGTTACCTTCCAAGATGGAGGACACAGGGATTGAGAGAAGGTTGAACCATTTTAAAATGGTTTACAGTGAATCTTTTTATTTTACTGCCTCTTTAATATAAAAAAACAACATTTATTTTTAGGCTCCAGATTCAGTGGCGGTTCAGTCGATCAGCGTCTGTTCAGTCCAACATAAACAACAAATATCTCAACAACTGCTGGATGGATTGTCATGAAATTTGGTGCAGACATTCATGGTCCCCAGAGAACCAATCCCACCAACTGTCATGATCCCTTCAATTTGGTTTATAATCAAACTCCTGCAGAATTAATGACATTCGCATCGGCCTCCACTTAGCAAGCGTTAGCATTCTTACATCCTGAACTTACATATGTCCTACACGTGTTAACATGCTGACATCAGCATTAACATTCACAGACCTGCTGTCATGTCTGCAGCCTGTTTGTCCTGTAACAGATTGCTGCTATCTCTGCAGCATATCTCTGACAGGACAGTCGTGCGTCATCTGCAGAATGTTAATAAACCGAGCCGACTGGATGTTGACCTCATTTTTCAGCACTGCTCCACTGAACCAACACATTCAGTCCTCTGACAGTTGACCTGGAGCACCAGAGCATCCAGCACTGCCATGTGTTTGATGAATGAGTACGGATTCTTGAAGTACCAGCGTCTTATGACTCAGGCTGTCAGTGTTGTTTGTGTGCAAAATTAATTACATTACATACATCAATTTGGCAGAAGGGACGTGGAGCAAGTGCATCCAGCCTCTGCAGGAACAAGAACACCTGTGCAAAAGCTTCTTTCTTGGAAGGACTGAATTAAACATGACACTTATTAAGAGCAGGCAGTCACCAGGATGTGGTCGGGTGAACTGTGAGCATTCAAAGTCAGAGACCGGGGTTCACACCCACAGCTCCACCTGCGGTTGGGCTTAGGCAAGGACTGCAAGTTTGGTTGATAATAATAAACAATAATAGTAATACATTACAACACACACTAAAAGATAAAATGCACGTACAAGGCATAAAATACAAAACAAATTAGAATAAATGTAATTTAATAAAAACAAATAAGATTAAGTGCTGGTATTGGAGTTAAGTTGTCTAGTAGTTCAGTATCAACATATTTGTGACGTAAATCAAATCTTATATCCTACATCACTGGACTTATTTTGTCTGTTTTATAATAAAACCTGATGATTTTTATAAATTTTAGATTGTAATTTCCTTCCTTTTGTGAAACTTGTAAATAATCATCCATATTATTATTGTGATTATTATCAGTGTGTTTGTGAAGTTTCAGTCTGTTTTCATGCAGGTGAAGAGGAGGACACGTCTGTCTGTCTCACCTTGGGACTGAGCCTCATAGGTCAGCGTCACTGGCGGCTTTGGTAGAGTTTGAGGCAGCTTCCTCCTCAGCTCATCAAATACATCATCTGGTAACGCTCCATCTCCTCCTCCCCCTCCTCCTCCTCCTCCTCCTCTCCCCCCTCTCCTCTCCCTCCCCACGACTCCAGCTCCCCTCATGGATCTAAACTGCTCGGTGATCTCTCGCAGCGTCCTGTTGATGTGGAGGTCCGGCTTCTTCTGGAAGGTTTTCTTACACAGAGGACACTGACACACCTGAGAGAGGAGAGGAGAGGAGAGGAGGGAGGAGGAGAGGAGAGGTAACGTGGACCAGAAAGGAAGGATGGATGAATGAATGGATTTTAGAGAAACTGATGGTTAGTGTGATCAAAATATATGCTGCTACATTAAAGATAAAAACAGTGATGATAAGAAAGTCCTATAACACACATGCAATACATGAATAGTGACCACAAGAGAGACAAAGAAAGAAGGATGGGCAAGGACAAAAAGAAGAAAAGAAGGAAGAAAGTAAACAGCAAGATAAAAAAAAAGGACACCTGTACACCATATCTTAAACTTCACAGTGTACACACTCACACACACCTTGGATCCGTCCCAGTATCTGCTGATGCAGGCCATGCAGAAGCTGTGGCCGCACGGTGTGGTTGAAGGGTTGGTGAACACATCGAGGCAGATGGAGCACTGGAACTGCTCGTCAGACAGAAAACTGCCACATAAAGACATCCTGCAGGGGGGGGGGCAGATTACCATCAGATCTGTTTGGACGGTCTCAAGAAAACAGATTCAACTTCACCCGTTGTCCCGTTTATGTGTTGTCAAGTCTGAACACATTCTGTATAAAAGCTGCTGCAGTGATATGATCCTAAAACGCTTTGCACAGACAGAACCGGGAGACTTGGAACTTTCCAACGATGTTTAATCTGTCGAGGGTTGTGTGAAGACACAAAGACCGAAGCGTCCCACGTTTGATTTTAAAATTAACCAACACATTTGATCATGATGTTATGTCATTAATTATGTCATTAATTCAAACTGCCAGATTTCCATTAATTTAGCTGTACACGTTCATGGTCCCCAGAGGGATGAATCCTCATTACATTGGCGACCCAGAACAGTTTGAGACCGAAAAGAAAATGAAATGCGCAGATTTGCACAAACTTTGGTCGACATATTGATGCTCTCCAGGGGATAAACCCTTTTTACTTGCATAACCCCTCGACCTGAACTCTGTCGTCAACCTCAGGACAAACTTTTTACTTTCTGTCACACCACCGATGAGGCTTTAAATACAGGTAATTCATCACTGTCTTGCTTGCTTGGTTGTGTCATGTTTGACCTTTTAAGTGACAGTGAAACTGTCTAAAACTGTTACATAAGGAGCCGTTTATCTGTCGTTGCATGGACAGGCCAATGCAATCAAAACAAAGTGGTAATGTTATGAAGTGTGTTGTTTTTTGAAGTGTGGCATGACTGAGAAAGTAAAGGAGGTGAACGGGAAGGAAAGTAGAGTGAAGGAAGTTATTATTAAGAGCTGAAGTCATGATTGATAGATGGACACATTATATAACACATATATTTTCCTCGTCGCCACAAATCAGATAAGGATTGTCTAGGAATGAAGCAGGGCGAGATTCTGTCCTGCATTATCACGTACAGCACATATAAACACATGTTTGTACAGGTGACATTTCACTTGATTCTAATGGGGAAGTGCACATTAAATAGCTTCTGATACCACAAGTATAAATTTATCCACAGTAGTATCTATTTTTCTCCATTATCTACTCCGTGCATCCACTCTCTGGGGAGCTGGAGACTCTCCCAGCATGCTCTGGGTCAGATCCATGGTGTGCCAAGGATAGTTTACATGTCCATTAGAGCTAACACATACAGTACAGATGTTTGTTCTGAGGGTGTGGAAGAAAACCCAAGAAGAGTAAGTAAAATTCCACACAGTCGAAGCATAATAATCATTAACTAAAAGATACTAGAAAAATAAATAAAAGAAAGACACAATAGAACCTAAAATAATAATGATTTTACCACATGTATGCAAGTATTGATTATTGTTTACAAGTGCAAGTGGCTCGTTTTCAGTAACAGCAATTCACACCTACATTATTGTCTCATGATGGAAAGTTCAGTTTTTGCAGGCATTCTTCTTCTCTGTCAAAACCCGGGGCCTACATTACCCAAAATGCAACTTGACCAAAGACACATGTGTAATGTAGCCTCAAGCAGAGATAATGAGTGGGCGACAGAGGTCTCGTTAGCGCACTTCTTTCTAAATCTACAACCTCAGATTTTCTTTTTTAATTTTCAAACTTCTTCAGTCCCAACCCGAGGCAACAAGTCAGATCGTCCGCAGCTCCTTCTGGCTTCATACAACATTTCTTTCACATACGCAACAGTAGCCTCCTCCCAAAGGCCCGTGAACTGACTCTGATGTGTAACATCAGTGGAGTTCCCCTTTAATTAAAAGTTTAAATGCTGCTCTGTAAACACAAACACAAACACACACTGCTTATATGACATCCGTGTACAACAACACACGTCCACAATAACTGACAGTTCGGCTTTATTGTCAATTGAGATGCAAGAATTGGCCTCAACAGTCTCCTTTACAGGTTAGAAAGAGTGGGGGTTTTACCTTTTCACCAGCTCTCTGTACCTGCCTCTAAATTCTTCTGTAAGGTGTTTGAGCTTCTTTACCCTGAAGGAAGTTGGTGTGCAGCCAAGTGATTACTAAACAAAAGCAAGCACATAAAACATCATTAAAATGTGTAACTAGCCACAGAACACACTCCTCACAACTTCATAAAAGAAACAATGAGAGCGTAGTGTAAACTAAAGAGCCTTTCACAATAAAATGCTTGACTGAAGCACCACATGAGAATATATTGAATAAAGGTTGAGCATTTTATTTTTAGGCTCTAAAAACCTTTTATCTCAGTGGTTAAAAATAAAAATTGGCTTCCTTCCTCCTGGTTCTTTGGGATGATGATGATTTTGGAGTTTTAGGAAATACATTTTTACGAGGAGCTTCAATGAAGAAATGCAGAAGATCAGTCGATTGACCAATTAGTCAATCAAAAGAAAAATAATTGAAAACTTTCTGTCATTTTTGAGGCACAAGGAAACATTCTGTGGTTCCAGCCACTCGAATGTGAAGTTACTCTTTTTTTTATTTCATATCAGTGTAAATTGACAATTTTTTGGACTTTTGGTTTGGAAAAAATCAGATATTAAAGTCATTGTTTGTTGCATCTTGACATACTCAGAATGAGCTTTAAACATGAAATAAAAGAGTAAAAGCTGATACCTTAGTGCAGGTGAGACAATTGATGTGGTTGTCGTCTTATTTCTGGTTTTAAAGTATATCCAAAAAGCTCCAGAGATGAACCTAAACTCTTTTAATGTTATCTATATTGTGTCTTGATCTTTAGAGGTCTTATCTTAATCACTCACACACTCCCTTATGAAGTGTGTCTGCTTCTCAGGCTGTGAAATATAAAGGTTTGCATGTGCACGCGTGAAGGTTGTGATTTTCCTTTCTCGTGGAGAGGAAAGTCACACCACGCCCACTCACCAGTCTTGCTGCATCGACCTGTTTGCCAGGTCGATGCAGCAAGACGGGTTAAAGTGGGAGAATGATACATACACAGAGAGTAGGTCAAACAGCCTCTATGTGCAACCTATATTTCTAAAACTGTCGACAACATTTCTGTTTTGAGTTTCAGCCTCAGAATGAGTCATGGGAACAATGTGCTAATCGACTTTCTTTAGCTATGAAAAGAACTGCATAAGAAATGTAAAGATAATAATAGCAATTTTGTCGTTATTTTACAAAACACTATATTAAAGCTTTAATCATATTTTCATTAACAATGGATGAAACAGTTATAGTGTATAATGTGAAAACTGATAAAACTGATATATTTCCAGATTTATAAAAACATTTCTCTGTGTTTTTTAAACTGCTGTTCAGCATTTTTGCATAGATGAGCCTTCAGATTCACAGATCTAAAACTGAAGCTGGACTTCCTGGATCATATGTCATTGTCTGAGCAGTTCCTGAAGCAATAACACGTCCCCGACACTCCAGTGCACGTTTGTTTTTGGTCTGAACTAGTGCTAGGAGTCTAGAAATTAAGCTAGCAGCCCCATGAGGCTGTATTTAGGCATTGTAAACAAAATGCCAATGCTAATAGTGACAATGCTAACACACTGATCATCATTTTAGTTTAACATTTTCTTACAAGCTAATATTTGCTATCCATTACCCATTAAATTTGGGATTTATTAACTTGAACTATCAAAATACTTTAGCTGATGTGAGGTGTTTGTTTCCTAGCTTTGATATAATCCAGGTGGCTATGTTTTGGAGATGAGCTAACTAACAAGCCTTTGTGTGCGTGCTAAAATAAGCTAATCCAATCCTTTAAATTGGCTATTTGTAAGTTTTCTCTGCCGCTTAACATGATTTTCTTGCCGGAAGCAGGTGGTGGTGACTTTGGCTTGACAAGAGCTTCAGCCATCGTTGCGTTTACAAAACAAGAGGTTATAATACGCCCTGCGAGCAGCGCTACTTCTTTGGGGCAGATTCAAGAGTACAGTGACTCGCTATCTGAAAGTTAGCTGGTTAGCGTGCTAACTTCAGTAAGAAAATACATAACTGAGAGAAGACTTAACATTGGTGTTGCTTTCCACTGCTGGAGACAGCTGTTGGTGAATAAAGGAAGGAAGTTTGATACTTAAATCACAACGTTTCTTATAAACTGGTAAGTAAACAGCTGCTAATGCTAACGTTAGCTATGTAGCAAAACTAGCAAAACTTACAAATAGCTCCTTTAAGGATGCATTAAATAATATATGTGCTTGTCTTCAACCTCATCATGAAGCTAAACACAGAAATAATGATTTTCAGTTTTGTTTTGTTTTGTTTTGTTCTTGTTTTGTCTCAAGATAAAAATAAAACAATCTCTTTCCTCTGCTCACCTTGCAGCTGTTATTTCTGTCTTCGTAACTGTTACTGTACCACGACCTGCAATTTAAGGACAATAGCTTTAACAACAACAACTTCACTGTGGCTTGGACACTGTGAGAATAATAAAAATATCTCTTCTTATCGTCTCCTTCATCTGTGCCAGGAATCTTCACGAGCGATATAGAGCTGTGAGAAATGTGCTTTCTGCCACCTGCATGTTTGTTCATTGTTTCGGCTCACTTTCAACTCCTTGCTCAACTTGTGTGTTTTTGTTTGTGCCAAGTTATTCAGGCCAGAGTCACCTCACATTTTTCATGTTTCCCATTCCTTTTGGTTAATGATGCGCTACCGCCCAGAGCGAGATAAGCGGACGCACAGACAGCGTGTACCCAAACAGGATGTTGTGCTTCTGTTACAAAACATTGTCCTTAACCATGCTGCTGATTCAGTCCCTGAGTAATTCCAACCTGTGGCACATGCAGATACATTTTTCTGGTTGATTTCAAATACGCACACCGAAAGAAAAATAGCTAGTTTGATAGTAGGCGTTCACACAAGTCAATTTTTTTTTGCTATCCTGTGAAGCTGTCTCCAAAATGGCAGCTTTTCATGGGTAATGTAAGAAAACCAATGTATTTGTTAAGATGTCCCCATGGTTTTTGAAATGTTTTACTTGGCTTAGGAAGTAGCATCATTTTCTCAGCCCATAGAGGAACACTGAATCATTCATTCAACTCAACTCATTCACTGGACAGTGACAGTTTTTGGTCAATTTCACCTGTTAATGTGCAACATAGCTAATATATATAATATAATATATATCGCTTTTAGAACCATTTGTTGACAAACTTTATCCCTAAATGTCCCTAAAAATCCTGCAAGTCAAAGGTACTTTATTAGCATGACAGCTGGAGAAAAACAATATTGCCAAAGCATCAAAATACAATTTCCAAAAATACTACATACAAAATGAAACAAACAACACCAAGATCAATACAAATGTGCACATTAATTATGTTTTTTACAGTTAATTTATTCTTGTGAGAGGTCAATATGCTAGTTAATTCTGAGGCTTCATTTAGTTTGGGAAATTTGGGATTACAGAACTGAACTGGTCAAAGTAAATGTTCATTATTTCATTGAATGTTTTAAATTTTGCACACTTCTTTACACTTTTACACTTGTGTAGAAAATGCAGATTCTCTTTTTTCTTCCGTGATTCATCTCCACAATATAGTATCATTGTGTTATTATAATGCTTTTGACAACAGTATATTGAATTATATAGCAGTAAATTATAGTATATTATTGTATTTATACATTGCTGCATTAATTGAAGAAGATCATTTTACTACGTTATATTTTGCAGGATATTTTTATTATTTAAATTGAACCCAGTTGAGTAAACACTAAAATATGTTCTCCTGAAATGTAGCGGAGTAAAAGTACAAGTAACTCGAAATTGTACTTCGCCACAGCACTTGACTGGTCCTGTCTTGGTGTATTTTTATCTGCTTGTTTTACACTTCATGTCAATTCAGATAACTTCCCTTCACATTTAATTATCTCCCGATCTGCAGTACCAGTCGTACTTTTCTTCTCGTACATTCTGCACTGTCACCTTTATGTTATTGTCTCACAGTAAGAGCTGTTGCTCAATCTCAGCCAGGTGATAACTGTACCTGCACCGACTGATACAAAATGGGGTGATGCAATGACCGAACCTGGCTTCGAACCCAAACTATTTTTGAGCATATGCCAAAATCTAACCTGTCAAGATTTCACATGGTTCACCTGTGTGTTTGCCTTCACTGCACACCTGTGACTCATTCCCGCCTCAGCTGCTGCACATTAATAATTCTGTCTGAAAATAAACACAGTCATACCTTTTGTCAAACTGCTGAGACGGACTGCACCCATCTTTGATCATGGCCTACATTTGGATGTAGGCCACTGCACAAGTTTAGTGGGTGTATCTTGCACGACTGTTATCATGATGACAAAATCTGTCCACTGACATATAAACACCTGGCAATATAGGTGTCTCCAGAACCACATTTTGCCACAATGACACACACTCACAGACTCACAAGGTGAAAACAATACCAGCTGTCAATTCCAGTAATAATAAGATTCCAGTTCCTGGTTTTTTAATTGTCCATGCTGGGTCATTGGTACGCCTAAATGAGAAACGGCATTAATGTTATGAGCAGTTACACCTGTGCTTTTCCTGTTGTGACACGTCAGAGTTTCGATTGTGGGAAAGATCCGTTGTTCTTACTGTTTCTTGTCAAGCCCATTTACCTGCCTGAACTCCTTTTCCTCATCTGCTGCTGTTGACCAGGTTCCTCTGGCTTGTTTCCTTCTCTGAACCAGCAAACGTCTTGATTAAGCCTGGTTTAACGTCGTACTGTAGCTGCCTCTTGTCTGCAGCTGGATCCTGTTACAGCGCAATCAATTTTTCACCTTGTGAGTCTATATGACAACAAGAGAAGCTGGGAATGAGTGATTGCACCTGGTTGTTGTTGTTTGTTGCTTATTGTTTTTAAATTGGACAAATCTAAGTTCTGTAAAGTGGGAAAAAATTAAATAATCATGAGACAATAACAATCTGTGATAAGGACATAGACAAACAGACAAGTTTTAATTCTTTATCTCATGTTTACCAAAATAAAAAACATAATAATCGTTACAAAAACCCCTTCAATGTAAAAGATTGTTGTATTTGGCTTGTAGATACACTCATGTGGGCATATCCAACCAATATCCTCAATACCAGTGTTTTTGTCAGAAGTAGCATCGTGTGAAACCAACAGAAAAGAGAAGCATCACTTATCATGCTGCTGCACGTTTCTCACCTTGGCAACTGTATGGAGAAGTGGGTTTCAATAAAGCTAAATCATTGGTAGCATAAGTATATGTATAAAAAAATTAAAAAAAAACATCTTTTACTAAGTCACTGTTGACCTGTTTGATTTTAACCAAGACATTTCCCCCTTAAAGAACTGTGAATGTAGTTATAAGATGTTTTCTTTCAAATTTTGAGCAGCTTCAATTAAATTTATACAGATCCTAATACAATGAAGGTGATATGCTTTCTCCTTCATTAAAACCTGAGCATATAACACTATTACATCAGCATGGGCAGTGCTAGTGGTGAGAAAACATGTCTTCACATTATGTGGATGATTTTGATGCTGAGAAGATAAATTCTCTCACTCCACCTCTTCTGCTTTTTTTTCTTTTTTCTTTTACCTCTTTTATACCTTCTCCTCACAAGTATTAGTGAAGACTGGTCTGTTGCCTCATTGAGGGTAGTCATCTTCTTCAGTATCTCCATCATCTCCACCATGAAGACGCTGGCTGTGTTGGTGCTTCTTTGCACCGTGATGGTTCTGACCGGAGCGATTCGTAAGTGTTAACGTTTGTGTGTGTGTGTGTGTGTGTGTGTGTGAATAGATCTAAGGTGAGGTTGCATGGAGCCTGATCAAAATTGCCATCCATCACAAGGGTTTATCCAGATACAGGGCCTTTATTTCTTCTCTATTTTGCTTCAGGAAGGAGAAACCAGATCAGGAGGGCAACATATTGCCCCATCGCTTGGACTGCGATCAAAGGACGCTGTTTCCGCTTTATTTCAGCTTCGATGTCTTGGGGTAAAGCTGAGGTAATCAGGAAAAGTTTGATTCAGATTCAGAAATATTTTTTTCAAGCGTTCTTTAATGTTTAAGTTATTTTTCTGTGGTAATTGCACTTCATCTCCGCGACAGAAACACTGCCAGGCCATAGGTGGACACCTTGCATCTGTGCACAACGCTGGCGAGTATCGCAAAATTCAGAAGATGATATCGAAGGCCACGCGTGGGTTTCCACAAACATGGCTTGGAGGCAGCGACTGCCAAGACGTAGGCAATACCAACTTGCTTTTATTCTCATTCAAATATTATTTATTTACTAATTTATTTACACAGTTTTCAATTCTCCTCTGTCTTGTAGGAGAATATTTGGCTGTGGAGTGATGGTACACCTTTCAACTATATGCACTGTGGCACCTTTGACAACCGTTGGTGGAGACAGCACTGCTTGCAAATGAACTATGGAGGTAAATCACACATTATTTGTATCAAGTGCTTTCTCTATGAATAGTGTGGATAATAAAAGAAAAGCATCTGGATATATACTTTTAAATCTCAAGTGACAAACGCTGTTAAAATTATAAATGATGACCGACAAAGTGACTTTGGTGTCGGTAAACAGTTTCAGCTTTTGGGTTCTGTGGCGTTCATTGACTCCTGTGTTCTTGTTTCGTACAGGAAACAAGTGCTGGGATGATGTGCAGTGCAGCAGCAGTCTTCCATCTGTCTGTGCCCTGAATACCGGCAAAGTTGTCACAGTGGCCTGATGCACCCGCGAGGAAGCACAAAGACATATTTGTGTTTATGCTTTTGCTGTAATGCTTTTTAAGAAATGAAGCAATGTAAACAGGAGCTGGATTGTCTCTTAGGCCTCGTGTCTTTAATAAGAGAAGACTGGATGTGCTGTGTGGACAATGCTTTTTGGCAAAACCTTATTGTAAAGAGTGAACTCTTCTCTTCTTCATGCAAAAATAAAACGCTCAAGCAATGAAAGAGGCTGTTTTGTGAACCTGGTGTATGTCAAGATACGGATTAATAGGGACTTTAAGCAGCAACGGTTGAAGGGGCGGTTACGGCGCCCGCTATACATCCTTTTTACAACAAAGTAAAATAATTCTAATGAAAATGTGTCACTATTTCAAATGTGTGTGCAGCGTTAGATGCTTCGATCTTTAGAAAAAAAGGGTATTACCCGAAAGAATAAGAAGAATTTCAAATGGAGTATCCTACATATCCTGCAGTGTTCAAATATAATTAAGTGAGCAATAATTGGTTCATACAGAATATATTTTCAACATTAAAAAGGCAGGGAGGACTTTAAAATCATTTTTTAAAAATGTATTTTATTTGAGACGAAACAAGTAGTACTGTTCCTTTTCATTAATTATATTTCCTATAAAACAGAAATCCAAATAAATATAATACAGATTTGTTTGGCTGAATTTCTCTGCTACGATATAGTCAAAGAGTGTGACACATGAGGGAAATTTAATTCCTCTCCAGCCCAGGTTGGATATATTATTTATTTATGCTTGTGTTGTTTTCAGTCTTTGGCCACCACTTCCTTGTTGACTTCTAATGCAACTCCTATTGATGGGAAAATACTTATTTTATATTATTTCCTGTTTTCCAACTTCACACTGAGGAAAATGAGTCAGACCCTCAAGGTTTAGAATCACATGTTAACCTTTAAGTTATAGTTATCCATAACAAATGATCCTCTTCCGCCTCGCACCGTGTTCGTCACCACTGTACTTCAGATCGTCTGAGTTTACAGTACTGACTTCTTTACATTCCTTCCATGAGGGCCTTCTTCTTCTTCCTCGCAGGCTTCTTCTGGGCTTCGGTTGTGTTGCTGCTGAAGTTGCCGACACTGCTGGCTCTCCTCATCTCGTACACCACCTGAGCTGCTTCGTCAGAGAGAGTCTGCAGGGAGGACAGTTGATAAATCTGTACTATGTAGCTCACTTTAAATGCTTTATGTAAAATGAACAATTAACATTTAATGTTTCAGATCACACTATAATGTTAATATTATACACATATAAAATGCACACACGCCATAAAGAAGATATCTTTGTTTGTATCTTGGGGAATACCTAAAACCATTTGGGAATATTAGGTCAGTTTATCTCAATCAGGCCGAAAAATACACTGTATATAATCCATAATCAGAAGTAAACATGAAGTGCTTCTAAATGGCCACAGGGTGGTGCTGTTGTGCTCACATCTCCACTTAAAAACTACTCCCTTGTTTCAGGGCCCATGGCTGAATCTGTAGTTTTTGAGACATTCTGTTCACTAAAGACAAACTGCTGATGACACAAATTATCCTTCAATCATCAGTTAATGGAATGAAAATCTCAAATCTTGAACATGAATTATATTATATGCCTTTGTTCATAAATTAATCGTATGATTACCTGAGACTCTGTGGTGATGTCACAGATTGTTGTCATGGTGTCCATCCAGTTGCCATAGATAGACTCTTGCTTTTGAATTGGCCTGTGCTGACTTCGAGGCAGAAAGAGGAAGTGTGAAAACCACCTCTCAGTACGCACACAGAAGCACACAAACACTCTTACATTAACCACCAGATGTGCATGTCTGACTGTAACTTCAGTAACTTCAGTAAGTTCAGAGGTCAGACACTCATACCTGATTTGTTCGAGCAGGTGTTGCTGTGCTTTTAGTTGCTTCTGCGCTTCCTGCACTCGACCCTCCATGGTTAAACTGGCACAGAGCTGAGCGCAGTGGACGCCGAGCACCGACATGTTGAAACTACCGGCCCAAATCCGGCTTCAGACAGACAGAGGGGGTAAGATGAAGACAGATAAATTATCTCTAATCAACACAAACGCAGCTTAAACTTCTAGCGTTCTAGCGCAGCAAGCGCAGGTAGAGTTTTTTTTACCTGGAGGAGGTGACCGGTCGCTGTTCAGTGATGATGCGAGTGACTCTCTGTTGGTCTCTGGTCTTGAAGCTCAGCTGGAGTTGGAATGGGAGTGTGTCTTTCTGGAGGAAAACTGACACACACATACATATAATATCTTATAATAACAGCTTGTTCCATACTTCCATACTAGTGAGGTGGCCAGGTGACGGTCCCCACACTGTGACGTTGTTTTGTCGTTTGCGTTTGAGTATACAGTCGGTCTTACCCTGCATAAACTCTGGTTTGACAGCAAACTCGAAGGTGATCTCCAGCCCCTTGGTCACATTCCCTATCTCTCTCACCAGTTTGTGATTGTTTTCATCCTCATAGGGAAAAAACCTGCAGAGAAAGAGGAAGAAGAGAATTAAAAATCAACATTAAAAAGCTACGTTTCTCAGGAAAGAGTTGAATGGATGGAACAGAAAGGAAGTAAATTAGTACTTTGGCGTATTTAAACTGAGTATACACCATGTTATATGCAAATGACTGCCTGGAGTGAAAGCTAACCTGTTAGCATAAAAGCATTTTGGTGTTTATCTCCTCATTGTTGCTAGATTTACAGACATAACAACCTGAAAAGTTCTTGTTAGTGTTTTCTATAAACGTCAGTCACCACTCACATTCCATCAGAGGCAAGCAGCGTTGCCGTGACACTTGTTGCTAGGACGTTGTCCATGGAGGCTGCCTGCATCTCTCTAGCAATGGTACCGATGTTCACGATGTTCACCTGTGCAGGAGAGTGAGTTATTTTCTCAAATTTAAGTCTTTTCAAGTTGGTATTCATAACTTATTGAGCTTTTAAACCCAGAAGCGGCATGGTCGGGATGAATCTTAAAGTATCTTTAATTTGTCCTTAAACATGCAAAACCATCAGTATGTTTGTTGAAATACTGGTAATGTGATTACACTGTTAATTACAACCTGTCCAGGATGTTTCAGTAGTCTCTCCACCCCTTGATAATCATTTACGTTCATATGTGTTACGTAATCTCACCCTTCCCCCTGTAGTGTCTGCGAGTCTCCCAACGTCAGCCAAGCGACAGTCCGTCCCTTCAAAGCTCATTATTGATATTATGACTCTAGGGGAGGAAAAAGAATGAGAATGTGTTTAATTTTATTTTTTAATTTCTTTTTATTTTGTATTTTATTTGTGTAATTTGTGTGTGTCCTCACCCACTCCCCACCGCCTGAAGAGCCAGCTGTCTGTAGAAATACGGCGTGAGGGGAGACGAGGACAGAGATGCTGTTTGCTCCATCTCACCCAGTCCAATGTTGGCTTTGCCATCAGTGCACAAAATCACCTGTACAACAAGATTGGGAACTACATTACCAACAAGCTGCAGTCCACATGGGCAGCATCACTGTAAAGATTACTCAGATAGAGTAATACCTACGCAGATAAAATGATCAATAGCACATTTATACCATAGGTTGTAAGTTGTGTAACGTCGCAGTATTTCCTTAAACGTCAATTAGACTCACTCACCTTTGACCCAGGGTATCTTGACGCTATAGCAACCGAGGCTAACGCTGCAGGACCGAGACACGTAGCCCCGTGTTCCCTGAGCCTGGATTATACAGAAAACAAAGTTTACAGTTGTGTACCACAGGGATCCACACGCAAATACAATGTCGTCACTTACTCTCGGACTCTCTTTATCAGTTGCTGAAAGGTCTCCGCAATACAGTGTGGGATGCTGTAAGCCGCACCCTGTTGCCATATATGGTCGTAGTCGACCAAGGCCCAGTCCCTGAGAGTGAGAGGAGTGCTAGTACCGTCACCATATATTACAACCTGTAAAAATAACGGATGAGAAGAAGGTTAGAGCATCATGCGAATTTGAGTATGGCAGATTTCACACTTTCAAACATTTGATTTGTTTTTGTATCTTCACAACCATGAAGATAAAAGCAGTTGGAGATATATCGCTGTATTTACCTCCCCTCAGAAGAAACCACCTGCTGATATTTTACCGTACAAAAGAAAAAGCAACTTCCGCAGATTGTAATAATTTATCACCGCAAACAGGAAGTCTTCTCTTGTTTTTGTTACGGCGTGATGACTCGAGTGTGTTTATATCAGTTCTGCATGTTACAGCCTGTCAATCATCTGATGTGGATGTTTGAATCTACTGCACTGGGATGGCCTCGAAAATTTGTAAGTTTATTTCTACAATTTTTTGTTGTTGTTGTTTTAGAGATTTCTGGGTTTCTTGACTTTATTTCTCAGTTCAGCTTTTAAAACAACATGATTATAACATCTGTAAATGGCTAAAACTCAAGTATTCTCCCTAATTCCAATGTAAATCCCATAGTTCAGTCTCGTATACAAAAGTCCAGTTCACCCAAAGAGGCATTTTCCCTCTCAGTTATTCAATATGTCACAAGAAAAGAGAAAAAAGTCCAAATAAAATCATTTTTATTTCCCTTTAATCATCCTGTAAAAGCAACAAATCAATAACATTTGCATTTATATTATGCAATAAAAAAAAAAAAAAACGTAATTTTACCTCATCACCGAATGTCACCAGTGCCACTCTCCTGCGGGGGGACTGCTGCAGCATGGACGTCAGCGCTCTCTGGAGGGCGTCCTGGATACCCTGTCACCACCACATGCAAACCACATTAATATTACAGTCAGCTGACAACTATACATGTGCGAGTTTATATTCAGTCACCATGGTGAACTTGATAAAAATCTCACCTCTAGTCTGGATATATGTGCTGGAAATCCGCTGCTTGATGTGACCTAGAAAATATGAGACTGAGATGTCTCTTCACATATAATGTTCACATACACACTTTTTTCTTATCTTATTGTGATTTAAGCTGGTAACACACCATATCATAGTTTTCTGTGATGATTAATTTCACCTCCAGTCAAACTTTGCCGTGTTAAAGTGACATTTCCCGTCTTGCAGTGTTGTTTCCTGACGTTGGCGCTCTTTTGTTTGTGTGTTCGGCTGCTGTGGCTGTTATTACCTCATGCTAACTACCTAGTTTTTCTGTTAATCCTAAACCAAAAGGTAACTTTTTAAAACCTAAACAACCATAGTTACTGGTTGGTTTTCAAATTAAGAAAAAAACATATGATAAGCTGACAAAATATGTAAAGTGCTAAAACTTAAACCACATGTTTTGCTACTGATCCCTTACAAAAAGCAATGTTTTTTCTTCTTTCCTCTCCCATTAATCATCTCATGACCCCACAGACTTATCTCGTGGCCCTTTGGAGGGGCCCGACCCATAGGTTGGGAACCACTGTATTATACAATATAATAATAAGGATAATACTCTTGTTATTTGCTTCAGTGTGATAATAAATGCAGTAATTTTGTATTTTTATTGGTACTTTTACTTAATCAAAATCTTTTTAAACACACACACACACACACACACACACACACACACACACACACACACACACACACACACACACACACACACACCTCTGTAGTGACGCTCATGCTGCCAGATATGTCCACACAGAACACCACCAGCGTGTCCTCCAGGTTCTGGTAGTCGTCGTCGCTCTGGCTCGGCAGGTAAAGGTCGTCACTGCGCACACCTGCGCGCTGACCGATACACACTCTCTGCAGGCCGTCGCTTACACTGTTCTCACATCCGCAAAACTCACACACCCACACCTGAGGAAGAAGATATTTTATTCTTTTTTTTATTTTACTGTCACCTTAGTTTCAGTGATAATAAAAGGGGAAGTTACCACTCACATTCCTCTGTAGAGAACTCAGACATGACAAGGCAGCACTACATTTCCCACAAACCACTGGGCTCTGAAAATTCTCCATGCCTGAGGCTGTTCAGAGAAGGAGGCAAAAAGAAAAGAGGTTAAAAAATGGAACAGGTGTGTTTGTTTGTTTGTGTGTGTGTGTGTGTGTGTGTGTGTGTGTGTGTGTTAATGTGACCTTGGCTGATGTTGACCAGTTTCCCAACACTGAGGGAGACGACGTTGATGTTGGCTTTCAACCTGCTCTCTCCTTCGAGCTTGTCAGCTGATGAAACACGACAAAGGAATGAAAAAAGCAAACAGTAAATATAACTTTGGAGCATTCATGTACAGAGAGAGATTGAGAGGGGGGGGGGGGGCAAAGGGCAAACAAAACTCACTTCTGGGTGGGACAGGAGGCGGGAGCGAGCGAGGAATGAGCGGAGGCTGAAAGGCGGGAGCAGAGGGGAGAGGGAGGGAGATAGGATGAGGTTTTTTGACGCGGCGAGGAGGCAGCGGTGGAGGAGCTGGACCTGGGGGAAAGAAAAGAAAGACGAGTTTTAAAGAAGATTTTAGTTGTGCACAGTTGCTCAAAAACAACCCTGAGGCCCCTGATGATGAGTGCTGTAGCTGGCGTCTATTTATTGCCATTCAGTGAACATCTGTAAATCGTAGCATCAACCTATTGTCTGCATGTGAGGTGTTTGGTGGACCTCTGTAAATTGCAGCGTTCTTAAATGGGCTTCTTTGCATGGGGTCTTGATTTCGCCACTGTTTCCAAGGCAGCAACTTGTTTTTGTGATTTTTTTTAGTTTCTGTCTGTGTGAGTTCACCATCAAGGTCAAAGCTGCTTTTCACCATATTGACCATGTTAAGTGGTGAGACATCCTGTGAATGTGGTAAAAAAAAAAGAAAGAAAGAAAGTCAACACAACTGTTTGACTTTTTAAAAGTTAAATTTGACAAACTGAAATAACTGTTGGTTTCATTTATGTGATTAAATTAACATGTCAGTGTGGACTTTCCCTCGTCAGAGTGTTATCTTTACATCTCCTTTACTGTGCTTCTCTGTCTCTTGCAAGCATGCCCACACACTTACACTCTCTCTCACACACACACACACACACGCATAAATACTCACACACACACACACACACACACACACACACACACACACACACACACACACACACACACACACACACACACACACACACACACACACACACACAAATGTTACTGCTTAATGCGTTTTCCTGTTATTTCACTGCAGGGCTCTTGAGAATAAAATGAACTCTTCAGACAGAAAAACAACAGTTTAGATACACTGACCTTTGTGAGCGATGTGTGTGTGTGTGTGTGTGTGTGTGTGTGTGTGTGGGAGAGAGAGAGCGAGAGAGAGAAAATTACCTTTCTGTTTAAAAGCCACTGTGTTGTCATATTCATTCTGAATAGGAGAAATATCTGTGGACGTTGGGACAATTACTTTATTAACACACATGTATGATGCGAAAACACTAAGTTAAACCACAAACATACATTAAATGGAACAAATAATATAATATAATAATATATATTATTTATATTATATCAATTAATCCAGGTTAAAGTGATGTCATCCATTTGAAATGACCTTATTAACTCATCCATCTAACTCAGGAGGCACGCTCTTATTTTGAAAAAAAAGAAGAAACGATTGAAGAGGCGAAGGCGTGATGTTTCAAATGATGAGCTGATTAAATGATTAGATTGTTCTTCAGTAAAGATATAAAAGGAAATAAAGCTTTATCTATGTGACACAGAAAAGAGTTAAGAAAAGCATGCAGCAAAATATATATATATATTAGTATCAAGTATATATACTGTATATATAAATACATATCAGAGTATTATTATTATTATTATTATTACATATTTGTATTGAGAAGTTTATTGAAAACTGTCCAATTCCAAAGTTTAGGGGCAAAATTTCAGCCAAAGTTTCACTAGAAATTTTCTATTTAAAAAAAAAAGAAAAAGTTTTTGAATTTTATGTGATATTTTTGAGTAATGGGTTTTAATGCACTCACCTGCTTCGTCACACCTCCAATTACATACGACATGACTGCAGGCAAACTCCATCTGAGACACACAAAGACACAAAAACGTTTATATTATAATTTCATTTTTAAAAGCTTGACGTTTAGTCGCGCCGCTGTACGCTCAAACCCTGGATCAAATGAACGGAGGAAAGAAAGTGAAAAATATGAATGCAGCACAAAGAAATAAAACAGCTCAGCAATATGACAACAGCAGATCAGCTTCCTGGCATTGTGGATTCATCGTCACCACAGCAACCGGGCCCTTGATTTGGTTATTTTTCTAGTTAACAGGTGGCTGAGTAAAACCATGAAAGCAGACGTTTCCTGTTTGAACAACTGTAAGTTGGAAAATGCACAGCTTGGTACATGATGGGCTGGTAAGGGTTAGATGAAGCACAAATGTGTGTAACGGTGTGTTTCATGGCTGATTGACACACGCGCACAGTATTTTTTTAATATGAATTCAGGAAGCTGAACTCCGTCAGCGGGGCCCGAAACAAAGACACGGAGCGAACACCAGTGAGTTCAACGTGAAAAAAGCAGCAGCGTTTATAACCAGAAAATCTGAGCTTCATTTTTAAACCATTTCATAGTCACATTATATTATGTTATAGTTAGGATGAGGAGATAGTCCAATGATTGGCTGATACAGGGGTCAAATCATGAGGTCAACATGGTGACCCACAGCTGTGACCAACAGGCTGAGCTTCTCTATCTATCTCTATCCAAAATAGAGCTCAAACAATTAGTTTATTAGTGGATTAGCAGAAAAAGAATCAGCAACTACATATAATTCATGAATTATTTTAGTCAATTTTTTAAGCAAAAAAGCCAAACGTTCATTTTTGGTTCTCTTTTTTATATCTGAAAAACTGGTTTCAAATACTATACCCTGCAAAAATATGAAATTACATTCCCTTATTTCACTGGGATATTTTGTATTTACAATCACATTTGCTCGTTGCTTTTTTCTAATGTGAAAATGTAAAATGTATGTCTGTAAAGCATCTATTTAATGCCTGTGAATTTGTGCGTCTTGTCTAGGTATAAATTCTGTGTGTATTTCTGTACACAGGTCTCTCTTGGAAGATGGATCCTGATCTCGATGAGACTACCTGTTTAAATGAAGGATATAATAATGACGTCAATGTAGCTTAAACATGTGACACAAAGAAAAAAGGAGGGGAGCTTCCAGACCAAGCCTGTCTGTCTTCTTCGTGCCATCAGGTTCCCGTAACTGTGAACATATTTAGCCATTTTTTAAATGTTCTTACTTTTTCCTTCATTCAGTGGCTTCCCTGCATTTTTCTTTGTGTTGTCACAGACCTGCTTGAGAAGCCTTTTGCCTCCTGTTTTCATGGATTCCTCATTTTGTACACAATTAATTTTGGCCTGGATCCTGATCCATTAACATGGAAGCATGAGGAAATCAACATCCTGACATGCAGAAATCTGTAAAGAATTGAAGCCATGCTATGTTGAATGCCAAATCTAATTTTAGCTTTAAAATTGACACCAACTAAACGCAATTAAGCTCAGCCCGTCTTTGAAATAAATGTTTGACATGTTGGGACATACGCTTATTTGCTTTCTTGCAAAGAGTAAGACGAGTAGATTGATACCACTCTCATTTCTGTACGTTAAAAATGAAGCTAGCTTAGCTTAGCTTAGCACAAAGACTGTAAACGGGGGCGAACAGCTAGCCTGGCTCTGCCTAAGGTAACAAAATCTTTCTACCATCACGTCTTCTTCAAAGTTCACTCACTAACATGCAGTTAAATAACAAATTGTGTGCTGAACTCTTTCTTAGTCTGGACTTTTAATTTCCTGGAGTATGAGCTTGTTGCCGGGCAACTGGTCCAGACCAAGAAATAGTGTGACCCACAACCCGCCATAAAACTGCCATTTGTTATTTTTACACTAAAGATTTCGTATGGGTTTCTGGACAGAGCTAGAGCAATATTATACTGTGAATTTTATTTTTCCCTCTGTGATTCTCTTGTGTTAAACATCTGCAAAATTGCGGAATTTTCTTTTCCTCACAGATATCTATATTCTGAAAAGTACCGTGATCTATTTTGGTTTTGTGTAATCAGTCATTCCACAACAGCAGCTGTCACTCGCTGTAAGTCAATTGGTGAATGTCTCACTTTGGACTTCAGACACTTTGCTGTATATTGAATAGTTTTGCTAGATGTCAAATTAACCCCCATCTGGTTCCTAGATGCTGCTCAGTTTGGTAAAACATGTCAGGTCTTAAGGGAACACGAGTGAATTCTTACACTTTTTTAAATTTGCAAAATGGAAAATGCAAATGAAAGCTACATTAGAAAACGGGTTGTTGTCAAATCAGTCTTCACAGAGACTCTGACTTCCCTGACATAAACATGCTCTCTGTGTCTTTAATATGAAAAAACAAAAAACAAAAAACACCTTATTGCCAGAGGGAACACACACAAACACACATTACAAGAGGAAAAGAATTACCTTTGCCGTGGTGAGCACAGTGGTGTCTGTAAAACTGAAAGCCAGCGTGTCTATCGCAGTAGATTCTTTTAGTACATAAGTGTGTGGGCGTGTTCAAAGTCTAACAAGAAACGCTGAGTGTGTGTGTGTGTGTGACTTATCTCGTGTGTCAGGAAGTAGGGAGTTGAGAGAACGAGACAGAAATGAAAGTCAAGGGGAAGAGACGAAGAGTTGAAAGAAAGAAGAAAAAGACTGGTATCTATACAGATGACTTAATCCCAACCAAGGAGAGAAAATCACATGTGAAGAAAAATGTCTACCTCAGTCATTTTGAATGAATCTGTGTCAGTGTCTGTATGTGTTGTTTTTAATGAGCTTTGATCCCAGCAGCAGCCACGGAGTCCAACCTTCCTGAAGTGCCCATGAGCCAGTTGTTGACCCCTGTCTGCTCACTGATCTCTGACCTCTTGGGGCAAATGCACTTACATGGATTATAGACTGAAATGCTGTAAAAAACCATGTGCACAAACACAAACATTTTGTAAAACTAATTAATTTATTAGTCAGAATTAATACTGTTTTGTTAAGAAAGTGCATTTCATTCATGTACAGATTTAAGACATGAAGACCTGTAGCCGGCTGGACCAGCTATTCTTAAGTTTAGCTTTATTCTAATGTTGTTTACTGAGTGGAAACTTACTCATGACTAAATTACAACAGGTCGCACCTCCTAAACCTGTAGAAATGTATGTAGAAATTAGTTGTTACTAAGTATTTACACCCAGGAGCTACCAAGTGTGACTGATGTGTAGCTAAACCAACTTAGCTTGCTAATGTCTGACCTGTTTAGAGAAAGGTAAACGGGATACATTTGACACTTAATAAGTATTGGTCAATAATGATGTGCATCTTAAATCTTTTAAATTACATTTTGCACAACTGAACACAACATACTTCAAAGTATGAAATGTAAAACTGGATGTTACGCTAGCCTGTGAAGCTACAGTGACTTATTCACATAGAACTGATTGAACAGCATAACAGATATTTTTAAAATTTTAATGTTGCAACCATTTGCAGTTATAAGGAATGTTTTTCAGGTGCCCACTTTTCTAGTTTCTGTTCATTTACTGTATGTCTTCTATGAAAATGAGCAAAAATAGGGTTAACATCACAGTGAATATTTAGTCACATTAATTTTTCTGTGCAAATTATTGATGCATGATAGTGTTGTTCTGTTACTATTAGTCTGCTGATAGTAATAATCTGCTCTGGTACTATTTGCTGCATTACTTCTGCCCCTCCAGTGACTCCAGCACGGCTCTCAAGATGGCGGCTACCGCCACAGCACCGGGGTCGGGCAAGGTGAGCCTCTCGGCTGCGATGTAGCTGGCCCGTCCCGCCTTGGCCGTGAGGTCACGGGTTGCCTCCGCCCCCGATGCAGCTTTCTAGGAAGAGAGAGGGAAGAAATGCAATTCAGGGAATATACAAACAAACACGTTGCAAACAAAGTCAGCCAGTGTAGAAAATCTGATTAAAACAAATGAGTGCAGTCTTTCAATTATAACTGCACCTGCACAGCAGCCTGTAGTATGAGCATCTGTCCACCAGGTGGAGCTGTAGTCAGCTTCATCAGCTCATCCACAGCAGGACACAGAGCATCCAACTAGAGAGGAAGAGAAACAGAAGCAGATGTATAAAGTTGTTATTTCATAAATATTTTACTGCTGAGCACCGGTGAAAATAACTTATTAAAATAAAAAACGTGTATGAAAAGTTGCATAGAAATAAGTTGACAACTCTCTCACCATTGTTCTGTCTCCAGGATCAGCACCACCGTACCTGGCGACAGATCATAATTGACAGTTTCAGCACTTCTTGCACACTTTAATGTTCATATTGTATTCAGAACCTCAAAAGAGATGAGATTAGAAGTATTTAAATCACTTTTAATCAAAATATAAATCACAAAAAATTAACACAGACAGACAAACAGCCACACACCTCCTCATGGCCTGCGTCCCAGCATGCATTGCACTGGCCCAGGCTGCAGCGTTGCTCTGCCCCTCGGTCACATGAGCAGCCGCCGCAGTCAGGAACAGGCTGTACAACTGAGAGACACATAAAAGCGAGTGTGTGTTTATGCGGGTAAATATAGCGTAAGCTGTTACCACTTCGTATCCAAACTGTGCAATCTTAATGATGAAATACAGTGGAAAACCTACCGCCCCTGAAGACCTGCCCATCTTCTCCTGCACCAATCCAGCCAAGACCGATAAGAGTTTCGCAGGGCAACCAGGGACCACGTGACCCTGGAGCCACTCCTGAATGGCTGAATGAACATTTTCCCAATTGTTAAAAGTTAAATATTTCATAGACAATTAAACATCCTTTCACGTATTCATAGTGTCTTTATGCACTTTTCCTCTTCTATTCTCATTACGCTGCTGTTGATAGTCCTCACAGTTTCCTACCTCTCGCAGCCTGTGCATGAGTGTTCCCACAGTCTCCGTCCCCGGCAGCGCGGTCCAGGGAGTTGAGTTCTTCCTGTTTTTCCAGCAGTGAGGAACAAACCCGCTCTAATGCTCTGCGCATCACAGGACTCAATGGACCTAGCCAGAAAAAACAACAACATATATTTCATTAATGAGCAAGATGACACTTGGCAGCTCGCGTGGCTGTATGCAAAGGCTGATAGGGGACTTAAATAAGCTGCAGTTCCTCTAATGGCCACCAAGGTTAAATTAAATTAAAAATTCTGGGGCACAATCTTGTCTTTTGTCACTGTTTCTCTAAAATATCACACCATACAAATTCACCACATAGCAGATATTAATAACCTACAAGTGCACACTTTAAGTAACCTTGGAAACCAACCTTCCGAGTGTGTGTCGTCCTGCGGTCGTGTGCCCAGGGCTGGAGGATCTGTGATGTAGCTGCGGCCGCTCACACACACACTGCTGAGGTTTGGCCAGGCGGGGGCCCTGGTCTTAGCATCTGTGTGGGACAAAGGATGTTCAGTATGTGCGTGGTTTAGTGTAGTATATGTTAAAACACACAGTATTATTAATCTGTGTGTGTACCAAGTCTATACTTAAATGATTCTTGGTGTGATTATCCTCTTAAAAGTGTGTGTCTGGACTATTTAAATTTTAGACCTTGTGAGGACGTTTTTGGAAAATGAGGACATTTTGGCCTTCTCTGATTGGTTAGAAGAAGGTCCACATGAAGATATTTTGGTGTATATTTCCACAAAATATATATAAGAGAAAAGTTACACACTGTAGCTTTAAGTACAGAGCTGGAGTCAGGATATGTTTAGCTTAGCTTCAGATTAAAACTGGCAACAGGAGGACACCGGTGGCTTGGCTTTTTCCACACTAAAGAAAGTGCATGTACCAATATCTCCAGAGCTGTTGTATTTACACTGTGTTCCCTGTTTGCTTAACCTGTAAGTGAACTGAAATGTATAAAGAACGCTGTGGTTTTAAGGAGAGTTACGTGTTGGAGGTATTTCTTGACAAACAATGGTGCTGCTTGTGCAATGCCTCTGGAAGTGGTGCTAAATTTAAAAAAAAAAAAAAAAAAGACATCAGATTTGAGTTTGGAGCTTCGTACCAAACATTTTCATCCTCATTGTGACGACGGCACTTTGGGAATCTGTGCACAGTCACTCCACGCATCTTTCTCTGGAGGTTAAACAATCAAGATCTGTCAGCTGTAGAAGTGTTGATAGGTGAAGCTATCCAAAGCCAGGCTAGCTGTTTCCCTCTGCTTCCAGTGTTTATGCTAAGCTAGGCTAAAAATATATATTGATATCACTCTCCTCATCTCACTGTATTTCCCCAAATGTTCAACATTTCCTTTAAGGTTTGGGTCTATGGGAATTAATTGTGTGTTCATGCTCACCAAACAGTCTCAGTGTTTCCTCATTGGCTAGCATCAGGGTCAGCGACACTCCCGCCATCTCCAGTGATGTCATGAAAGAGCCAGACATCACCCTGGCAACCACCAAGCCGTGATTCTCTGTAACCATGGAGACCAACGATCACATTCCACAGCATCTTCAGAAGTGTCAAAGAAAACTTTACAGCTCCTTGGTTGGGACTAGATTCTTTTAAATGGTTCTTTCAACACTTGAACATCGTCGAGCGAATGTAACCACACACAAAAACACACACACTTTACCCAGACAGATGACGGCAGCTCTAGTAACAACAGCCAGCTCCAGACAGGACAGAGCTCCGAGGTTGTTTACACACACAACCACACTGTTTCCTGTATGAAAGAAGGACGACACACACAAACACAGAGTTCAAATAAACAGTGGCTGCATACGCTAAAAGCCACTATAATTATAATAAGAATATATGTATATAAAAATGATAATATCGTACCTGATTTCAGCGGCAGATAGGATTGGCTGTCAGGGTTGGTCATGTGATCTATCATGGTTTTCACCACCTCGTCTGCGGATGCCACCTGATTGACAGCAAAAGTGAATAAAACAAACAAAAAGGGACTGAAAAGTTCACAGAAAAAGGGTAAATGGAGTCATATAGATGGTAGATTTAGGCTGGTGTTGAATCACCTTTGACCTTTTGATTCCAGGTTCACCATGGATACCTGAAAAAGATGGAAAACACTATTAAACTTTAAGAAATGTCCTCAAACAATCCAAACAATTGGTATCAGACCTAAAAATCTTGTATTCTGTACCCCTCTCCCTTCTCTCTTTCTCCATCCCGCTCTCACTGTCCCTTACCCAGTCCCAGCTCCATTTCTCCTGGTGGCAGGTCAAACGAAGGCAGGCAGCCTGGGACGCTGCACGGAGACAGACTCACCCCCAGTGTACCTGGAATACAAAACACCAACAAAATGTATTACTAGGAAAAGTATTCCAGTAACCAAAGAGCAGTAAAGGGAATGAGCTGGTGAAGGAGTGACTCACCAATCCCCTTCAAAACTGCTGTCACCTTGGCAACAATCTGGTCCAATGAAGAGCCTTCTTCTGCCAACGCACCTGCCAACTGGCAGAAAGTGTGAACAGATTTTTAAAGGTAAGATTTTTTATTTAATTAAAAAAAAAAAAAAATCAAAGTATCATGTATAATGTAACTGAGTGGCATTATGGGAAATGAAGGATCCAAAGTTTTTGCAGTTTCACATCGTTGTTGTTTACCTTGTGTATGAAGACGGTGCCACAAAGGCCTCTCCTCCCAGCCTTACTGGGTCGGTCGAAGGCGCAGTCCTCAGCAACAATCACCATGTCAACAGCGACGCCATGGTTACGGGCTTGCTCTGCAGCCAATCCAAAGTTGAGGCGGTCGCCGGTGTAGTTCTTCACGATGAGAAGGACCCCAGAGGCTCCTGGGAGGGAGGGGGTTGTTCATCTTCAATTATTATTATCAATTTAATTATTATTTAAATTAATGTTCACAATAGTGACAAAAACTTAATTTAACACAAGTTAAAGAAGTTTTTTCCCTCTGAAGTGTTTGTTGCAGCGATGAATCCTTTTGACAGAGCAATATTTGCACCATATTGTGCAGTACTTTCCTTCAGTAAATAAGACACAACCTGCTCCCTGACTAAAAATAGAAAAACGGCAAAAGTCTGGCATATATTACCTGCATTATGCAAGGACATAATGGCAGCCAGGATGCTGGCAGGGGGTGGAGACGCAAATACTCCACCTGCTACTGCTGCTGACAGCATCCCCGCACCAACATAACCTGGAGACCCACAGGAGGAAGATTAAAACATGAGAAATAAAAGCTAAGACAATTAATTGACAATTGCTCTGTAAAAGATCTACCCCCGTGTGCCGGCTCATGCCCTGACCCTCCTCCCGACAACAGGGCCACTTTGCCCTTCAGGTTGTCCAGGTCGGACCGGAGCACGACTCTGTGGCCCTTCAGCAGAGAGAGGCCCCCACTGGCCCTGACGAGGCCGCAGAGAGCCTCATCCACACAGCTGTCCACTGAGTTTATTAACTTCTTCTGGGGCTGATAGAGAGAAATAAAGAACAAAATATACAATATGCTCACAGTTTATGATATATTGTAGTAGTTGAATCTAACAAAAAGTATATCAAGATACATTCAATGGCTGTTCATATATTAATGCATCAGTAATAAAGGTAATGAATGTGACCAATCAGTTATTTTACTCTCCACATATTTCCATGTGCAAATGCTTTTGCATTAAGTGTTTTACATTACTTAGTGTGTGTGTGTGTGTGTGTGTGTGTGTGTGTGTGTGGGTGTGTGTGTGAATAAGTGACAGACAGTCCTCATTCCATTCCACATAAACACACACAGTTAAATCCTAGTTTACACAAGCTTCACAATAACGTTTTATCTGCAACAACAACACAGTATAAAATGTAGGATTTACAGCTTTTCCTTCACTTCCGTTATCACTGCACTGGACTCTGGTCTCTTTGAATGACAAGTGTACAAAGCAATGCTAACACAGTCATGCTATAAGAGCCTCCTGGCATCCGTCATGTCAGCACAAATGTACAGTCAGACGCGCAGTGCATCTCCTCGCTGATGTTCAAAAATATCTTTTAAAGTTATTATCGTTTATTTTTACCTCCATTTTGACATTTCTTGCTTCTTTTCCCCTCCGACAGCAGGTAGTAACAAACCGTATCAAGTCTGCTAGTTTACGCTAAAAATGACGCCTGATAGTGTGGCGTTTTTCCTACAAAATAAAAGCATATGATTTAGCTAGATGTAAAAAAGGGTAACTTCTTATTTGAGCGTGGGGTGTAGAGTTACTGTGGTTATAGCAAAATGCATAGTGGTGGCATTATTATAAATACGCAGCAAAACAAGACCACACAGACGCATCATTAACTAAAAGTGAACTAAGCGTTTTATTATTGATTTTATTTTGAAAAATTGAGAGGAAGTCTTGCTTCATGTTGCAAAAAGCGGAGGGAAAGGCGGTGTTTCCGGTAAACTATCTCTCGGGGCTGTAGGGCATTAAAACTTTTTAAATTAACTAATAAGTATTAAAATATCGTTAATGTGAACCAAATTTGAAAAAATCTGTGCTTTTATGCCAAAAAAAAAATACTTACAGTACGGCACAGTCCGTGAGAAAAGACTGAAAAAAATGTAAAACCGTCAGAATCAAATAAAAATAATAATTTTAATTTGCTGAACTCTATTCCTTAAGGAGGTTAGCAGACCCTACTATAAAAACTATTTAAGTAGGGATATTTAATAGTCATGAAATTTTAACCTTGAATCAATTTTGCTTTGCCATTTTTTTTTAAATTTTAATCACATTTAATGTAATGAGAGTTTGTTTTTTAGACAGTTTGGGATGTACAGAACAAACTCATTTCATCAGCGATGCTGTATTTTGAGGGGGTGAGGAATTATTTGGGAAGATTTAAAATACGTTTGGGAAAATGAGAAGAAAAACAAAGAGTGATGGCTTTTAATTTTTTAAGATAAAAAAAATTTAAGTCGTTGTATTATATTCATTCAATTATATTTTGGACTCTTCAAATAGCCATCTGTTGCAGCTAAACATCATACCCTTATATATAACGTTGTACAGGTGTTCATACTTTTTTTTTATTCACTCTCCTCAAGCAAGAGAAACTCCGCTCACTCGGGCTGCTCTGTAAAAACATCAAACCAACCCCCCTGGTTCCTCCTCATGACGCACAGAGCCCAGCCAGTCCGCTCTGCCTGGCTCGGCTCAGCTCAGCTCAGCTCGGAACCGTCCACAGCAACATGCAGGATGGCGAGCATGGAGACAGCCGCCGAACACGAACGTATCCTGCGGGAGATAGAGAGCACAGACACCAACTGTATCGGACCGACCCTCCGGTGAGTAACCCACCACCCCCGGCGACTGTCCCTCGTCAGCCCGGTGAAAACAGCTGAACTCACGGCGTCACCCAGCTGAGGGAGTGCGGCTAGCTGTAGACTAGCGTCAAGTTAGCAACTCCTCCGAGACTCCGGGAGCTTGCTCAAAACTTTAACGGACATGTGTCCATTATCGGACAGCTAACCAGCTAACTTTAGCAAACATTAAACCTAGCTAATTTACATTCTACACACTAGTGTCTAAACATTTACAACGAGTCTTAACTGTCACGGCTGGCCTCGGCGTTTTGCCTCGACATTCTCCTTTTAGACTTTTACATTTGTCGCCAAAGTTTATAAACTTGTCCAGAGGGATTTCAGTAACTTAGGCTAACGGTAGCTAACTTAGCTAACTAATTGACATTCTGCTCACTGGGGCCAGAGCTTTCAATGAGAGTCGGGCTTTTTTCTGCTGGTTAAGCCCTCTCTGCTTGTGAGGCGGCTTTTGCGTTTGTTATTGAAGTCTGTCAACTTATAGAAGAGTTTAAGTAGCCCTGGGTAGTGACAGTTAGCCGGCTAGGTGGTAAGCAACAGCCAAGATGCATTGTATCACACAGTGTCAAGTGCAGCAGCCCTGACAAGCCCTGCTACTGTCTGTGTAGACAATGAATGAGAAGTACACTTCAGTTCAAATACTCCTGGGGCAATTTGCAGTGGTAAAGCGGTATTGTGCACCACACAGAGAGGCACTGGTTGATGTTTGTCATGCTTTTGAATGCTTATGAGTGATGTTGCTGTTGCTCAATAATTTAGTGGACACTGCATTCACAGGCTGAATGACTTTCCTGTTCATTTTGGTGTTTGCGCCAGATACAGGGTTTCACATCCCGTGAGTAGGGAGGATCTGTCTGTCTTTGATGCAGCATTTCTTCAGATGTATTTGGACTTAAAATGGGCCACACTTCTGTTTCTGCTGGGCTTCCATGTGAAGATATATAAACGCCAGACTCCCAAAATACAGAAGACACAGTCAGCTTCCATATAATTTGAAAATTACCCCGCCTGGTTTTCATTTTATACTGTCTATTACTTTCATTCAGGCGTCTTTTTCTAAAATGGTCTTTAAGTGCCCTCTGAGAAGAAACTGTCCTTAGCCAGCGCTCTTTGAACTGATTGTCCAAAGAGGAAATAGGCTGTGAAAGACCAGGGAAATGCAGCAGAGGAACTGGGCTATTGAAGGTTTATCAAAGGTGTGTGTGTGTGTGTGTGTGTGTATATGTGTATGTGTTTGTGTGAGTGTGTTTTCTTCTTGTCCCTCCATGTCTGTCATTTTCTCCCCACAGCAAGGCCTATTTAAGCTTGTTATTTAGGCCAGTTGCGTTGCCTGATGGGAAGTTAGCAAGCAGAGAGAAGTGTGTGTCTGTGTGTGTTCATTGGCCCTCTGAAGATCCAGCCGCCATATGACTTGACAACTTTGTGCGACACCTCAGGCTGCCACATTCTCCCCCTCTGAGTGTTTGCGTGCTGCTCAGTGCCATGGTGACTGATTCGGATGGGCAGTCAGACAGCAGTAATATTATTTTTTTGTCTACGTACACTGGTGTGTGATGTTTCATGTCTTCCAGCTTCTGTTCGACTCGGCCTCAGTATTTCCACTTCAACCAGTGCACACTCACACACTTAAATTATAATAGCACAGTCTATGTTTGGAGCTGTTGGCTACATCATTACCTGCATTTGGCACAGTGGGATGTTAAAAAGAGAGTTTTAAAGGCAAATATGTCAGAAGATGAAGGATGCGAGAGCAATACAAGCAGCTCTGGTGCTATTTTTATTCTGTATCAACCAACACTGACTTAAAATGTTTTCTAATTCCTGTTATGTTAAGCACATGTGCTATGGAGATAAAAATGTTTGTGGGATTAGAAATTGCTGTGTGCCTTTTCTTTTGTTTGTTGGTGTGTGAGGCCAAGGAAACAGTTAAACACCAAATAACTATTGTTGTTTTATGTAGTAGCTGGAAACTAGGAATTACTGAGTTGTTAGTCATATCAGCAGGTGGTAACTTGTCATTAGTCAGCGTTTTCTCTTACAAAAATACTTTCTTTTTTTTTCAACAATGAATCATCAGAAAAAATAAATTAAACATTTTCTGAGCATTTATGCAGCTGTGATCAGAAAATGTTTTGGATTTTACTTAATAATTGCCCGAAATAATTGATGAATGTTTTGATCAATTGTATTTAAAGGAAATGATATGAGGAGATATTTATTTATAGACCTGTGACCTAATGTCCAGTCTCCTCAGTGGTAACTTTCCTATGACCAAGATTCAAAACCAGGTTGGCAGTGAGAGTTGGAGGTGTGTTTCCTAGTGTTTGTGTGTGTTCTCCTGCAACAGCAGTGTGCAGGTTGAGGCTGGCTGCAGCATTCCTCCCTGACAGCAGGATAATTCAGTATAGATCTGACAGGAGCAGGATCAATCAGTCAGCCAACTCCCTCAGGTTCCAAACATTCACCCAAAGACAGGAAGTGCCCGGGTCTGTCTACGTGTTCTTCTGTATGGGACTGTCGGAATATTGATCACAATATTAAATCGTAAGAAAAATAATCTGTAGCTCTTTAGTTGTAGATTCATACCCTGAAAATGAGCTGCAAAAAGAAAATCTATGTATATTAATAAATGATATGAAAATAAACACAAACATTACATCCTGACATATCTGGGGTCAGTTATCAGTTATTAGTTTAAATCCAATCAATTTTGATAATGTATTGATTAAATGTCTTCATCATTTCAACCATAGCAACCAAAAAGTTTTATTAAGGTAAGACTGTAATTTCGCAGGTTGTTGTGGCGGTGTTTCTCTGAGTGTCTGTGTTCCAGTGGATAAGTCTAATTGCTAGTGTTGGAGACTGGAAGTGCTTTCACTTTGTGTGGTTTATTGGGTGGTGATGCTTCACATGATACACTTAGTTTGTGGTAGTTCTTGCATTTGTTGGCACAGATTTTTGGCTTTGTTAAAAGTAAACTGTGTCTCACCATCATCATCAGTTTTGTGTAATGTTAGCTTAGTCCCGTTTGAGATCGTCTCCTCCACTTTGTGGCCAAATGGGATTTCAAGCAGACAAACTACGTTCATACCACTGATGTCTTGTTACCTTGTTTATCTGCAATAGCTGTTCTGACACTCAGCAATAGCATGTGGTGCATGTAGCTTACTTCATAATAAAGGATCGGTATATGATAGGTTAGAAGCAGGTTTCTTTCTGTGATATGATTGGTGGTTAGAAGTAATGTGTCTTGTTGACAGGAAATGGATGTTTTTCATTTTCTTATCGAGGAAATGTTTCACGGTCAAGTTCAGATTTCAGGTTTAGTGGAGTCTGGAAGCCACTTCTGTTTTAAACTTTTTAAAAATGTGTGTATTTGTTTTCTGCTGTTGCAATTCAAATGATTATCTTTACATTCAAGTAGCTTATTACTCTGTCTTTGGCGAGATATGTTTGAAACCCCTTTTCTTGAGTGTGTCATATTGGATTGTTCTATTTTGCCAAAACCCATTTACTCTCTCTATGACCTTGAAAGTCATTTGTTGCAGCCATGTCAGGTTTATAGTGAAGGTTTAAATTAGTGCGGAAAACATTAGGGATTAATCAATTAGCTGATTGAGAGAAAATTGATCAACAACTGTTTTGTTGTGAATATGGTGAGGTTTAGTGTTGTAGATTTGACAAAAGAAACAATCAAATGTCACATTGAGCTCTGGCAAATTGTAACGGACACTTTTTCTTTTTACTTTTAATATGTTAAACAGTGAAGCTTGTATTATAAGAATTCAGAATTTCTTTTTCTTGATAATGCAGATTTGTTATTTTTTGTTCTCATTTCTCTTTTTCTAAAAGACAAAATCCTGTTATTATTTCTAATTTTGTATTTTTTTTTTGTAAATCTTATGTCATCCACCTGAGACAGTTGCTTTAATTTTGGAGCGTGGTCAGTGTTAGCTCAGATGCAGAGACAGTAGAAAACAAACCAGTTGTCATGAGCGATCAATGTCACACTTACTGTACATACACAAACACACACAAGGTGCACATGTAGTCTCACACACATCTCTCTCTGTTACTGTGCTTGCCTGCGTGACTTTTTTCTACTGTCATGTTATATTTATATCAGATATAAGTTACATCATCACAACAGTCATCCTCCAAAAAATCAGCCGTTTGGAGATGAGTTTAAATGCCCGTGGGCTGTAAATGTTTGCAGAGCGTGTATTGTTGCGTGTGTTCATCTTACGTGTGTCTAAGTATTTAATAGAACAGGGCAGAGACGCTGAAGATCACAAAAATGTTGTGACTGTAAAAGCAAGAGTGATGAAAGTGTGAGAAATAATACAGACAGAGGCGTTTCAATCCATGATGGAGCAGTTCTCACTTCTCAGCTGTGTCCTTGCTTGAAGAAACAACCTGTCTGGGTCCAGAGCAGCAGACACATTCATTTGTACAACAGCAAACAACTGCAAAATAACGCAGCAATCAGTTCATGTACATACAAGGTGTTTGTTTCTTCAAAGTAGGGCTACAACTAAAGATTATTTTCTTTATCGATTAGCTTGCCAACCATTTTCTTGATTTAATCTGTCTATAAAATGCTGGAACATATTAAAATTTCCCAGAGTTGAAGGTGACGTCATTGAAAATCTTGTGCCAACAGTCCAGAACCCAAAGATTTTCAGTTTATTATGATATAACACAAAGAAAAGCAGCAACACTTCTTATTTTAGAGGCTGAAAACAGATAGCTTTTAGCATTTTCGTAAAAAGTGAAAAAAAAAAAATGATTTGATTATATATAGCTGCCAATTTCTTTTTTTTGATGATCAGCTAATCAATAAATCATTGTAGCTCTGCTTAGAGCTTACAAAGCACTTAGAGCTCTACTTAGAGCTTACAAAGCACTGAGTGGAAGTGATGCACATTGCAAACTTAAAAACGTATAGTGTTAGCACCGGTTGCGTTTCTGGTCTTTTGCTTTAGCCAAATATTGTAAAAATAAGTTTTTAAATCAGATGTTGCAGTGAATTTCAACCATTCTTTTTGCTGGTTGATAGTGTTACTCATGTGTGTCTGCCTCAGAAATGGTTGAGTGTGTCACAACCCCCTATGAAGTGAATCTGTGTTTGTGTGTGTCAGAGCTCAGAGCTCATTGTACGGTTTGCAGTATGTGTGTATGTTGCATCGACTAATCTTAATGTCAACTCCACAGTCATGCTGCTGCTGCAAGGAGAGGCCAAGCCAATGACTTAAAAAAACTCCTTCTTTGTGTGTGTGTGTGTGTGTGTGTGTGTGTGTGTGTGTGTGTGTGTGTGTGTGTGTGTGTTGAGCTCCACCCTGTGTTTCAGAGCGTGCACATTAATGACAGGGAACCTCTATGTATTTGCCTATTATGTGGTTTTTCTACTATATAGTCATGGAGAACGCTTGTTCCTGATTGGTTGGTACATGTCCATTAGAATCTTATAGGGCCAGTGCAGACATTGTGCTGGACAGTTTAACCACTGGTCTAAATTAGTGCATAGGATGTATTAAACTGCATGTTACCATGGCAACAATATTCATGCTCTGTCACCACTGTTGAGTCTACGTCCGTGTCTGTGACCTCAGGACTCAGGCTCTGGGGATGGCTGAAATATGTCAACAACTCTTTGATGGGCTGTTATGAAAGCTTGTACAGACACTGTCTGGTTCTAGATCATGAAGCCTAAAGACTGATGATCTCCTGACTTTGACTGTAGTGCCACAGTGAGGTTGACCTCTGAGGTTTTTTTTTAGCTGTCTGAACAACTACTGGATGGACTGACACTGAAGTTGGTATCAACATCAATGTCCCTCAAATCTGTCAAAAACAGTTTATTGGAAACTGGCATCAAATCTGTGGTGAGATTCTTTCTTTAGTTTTTCTTTGATCAGATAGTTTCTGATTTAATCTGTTCAGTTGATTCTTGACCTTGGAAACAGCAGTTTGGCATAAAGATTTTCTTCATATCCGCATGGGGGTGTTGCTCGGTAGTCATGGAGACGGTTTAGTGCTTGTATCTCTGTTCATGGAGGGTCTGTGGTGCCAGATGTTCATGTCCTCTAGGGGCTTTCTCAGGTCATTAACTGACACATGGTCAATGTCCTTTGTGACCATCTTGATGTCTTGAAGAGGCTCCTTGCAAATTCTCTGATGCAGTATTCCCTGCATCATGTACCACTCCTGTCCTGTCTTTGGAGTGTGTGAGCAGAGATCTTAAGGTGTCGAATGGTTTGTGGTAAGTAACTCTGGCTGGATGTCCTGACAGCCCAGCTGTGCGTGGGAGTCCCACTGGCATGCGTCTGGTGCTGCCAGTAGAGTTGGCGCTGTGTGTCTAAAGTTGGTTTGAGATTTTTACTTTTTACTCTCTCTGTCTCTGATAACTCAGTATTATCACGTATTGACTTCCAATTTTTTGTGATGTTATGATAATCACGTCATATCGTTTTATAGAAGTTTGTCATCAGTTGCGAAATAGTGGAGCACAAGTCATTACACTTAGCATTAGTTTTGAGTATTTTATATGCAATGCATGCATATTGTAATAAATGCTGACATAGGAGAAATAGTTTTAACGTTATTATGGTTTTGATTTCATTGCACGGCTCAGGGTGGAGGAGCTGACATTCGTCACGGCCTGAGAAATTCTGCACAACTGTATGTGAAGGGTTGAACTAGTGAGAGAAGCTTGCCACAAGCTTTTTAGCCCACACACACACACACACACACACACACACACACACACACAGAGGTTGGTGTGCTCGTCTTAAGCGGGTTAAGATCCTGTTTAGGCAGCTGTCAAAGAGTCAGCAACTTGTCCCCAAAGATTCTTGGATGTAAGACACACACACACACACACACACACACACACAGAGGTTGGTGTGCTCGTCTTAAGCGGGTTAAGATCCTGTTTAGGCAGCTGTCAAAGAGTCAGCAACTTGTCCCCAAAGATTCTTGGATGTAAGACACACACACACACACACACACACACACACAGAGGTTGGTGTGCTCGTCTTAAGCGGGTTAAGATCCTGTTTAGGCAGCTGTCAAAGAGTCAGCAACTTGTCCCCAAAGATTCTTGGATGTAAGACACACACACACACACACACACACACACACAGAGGTTGGTGTGCTCGTCTTAAGCGGGTTAAGATCCTGTTTAGGCAGCTGTCAAAGAGTCAGCAACTTGTCCCCAAAGATTCTTGGATGTAAGACACACACACACACACACACACACACACACAGAGGTTGGTGTGCTCGTCTTAAGCGGGTTAAGATCCTGTTTAGGCAGCTGTCAAGGAGTCAGCAACTTGTCCCCAAAGATTCTTGGATGTAAGACACACACACACACACACACACACACACACACACATACACACACACACACACACACACACATGCAGCTGTTTACAGTGACATCATAACTTAAAGCAGCTTTGTGGAACCTATTTGTGTCAGTTCTCCTCTGTTGTGAAACTTTTAGGTCTTTCAGTTAATTTGTCCAACCCGCAGTCTTTTCCTTCTTTTCCTCCTCCCCTGTGATCCTGCCATCCGCCCCTCTAACACCTCCTTCTTCCAAATCTGCACCCTCCATATTATCCCTCCATCTGTTTTGCCTTTCATTGCTCTTTTTCCTTCTTCTCTCTCTCTATGACACACACACACACACACACACACATAGGAGAAGAATAAAAAAGTGAGATTCTGATGAATAACGGTGCAAAAAGAGAAGCTGCAAATACTGTGACTCTTCATTGCAGACTTTCACCTGTAGTCTCTGGAGGGGTCGATATAAAGAGATATTAAGATGTTAAAACATGAACATATAATAAATGTTACATGGGGAACGCCTGATTTTTACGTAGTCTATCCTAGAGGTTTCCAACGCTTTTCGCTTGTAATTCGTACAAATAAAGCAATGAACAACCTTACGGTCTTCGTGCAGTCATGGGCTGTGAGCAGTGATTTTTCCTTCTGATTTATCTCGTTAAGGACTTTAAGAGGCTTGAGGAGGTGAAAATATCCTGTATTTTACTCATTTGTAAAACTTCTAGAGGCCAAAGGAGGTTGATGAATTCAGTAAGGATTTAAGAGAGCTGAAGAGGTGAATGAAATCATTTAAGGATTTATATATAGAGAGGTTAAAGTGTCTAGTGTTCCACTTATTTTAAAGATGATAAAAGGTCCAGAGACATGAATGAATCCAGTATTTTTTTTTAATCTAAGATTTGAGAGGCTCAGGGAAGTGAAAGTATCCAGTATTCACCTTTTCAAAGGATTTTATAAAACCTATATCTCACTTTTGCAATATTTTAAAGGCATGAAGAGGTGAAAGTGTCAAGTATTTTACTTATTTTAATAAATATAACCTATAAGAGACTTTTTTCTCTATTCCCCTAATCAGCTGGTGATCCTCTCCTCTCCCCTCCTCCTCTTCTCAGTGGCAGACAGTACCAGGCACTGTGGGAGTGAGAGACACGTGCACGGTTATAAATTAAAACCAGTCGGTGCTAACACTTATGCTAATGCTAGCTCAGGCACACTGATCCACGTTGTCAGGAAACCAGCTATTGTGCAGAGACTTCACAGGGGAACGAAGGAAATATTTCTAACTTGTATTGTTCGCTAAAAACTAACACAACACGTCTCTAATATGATGTCAGTGTTTGACAGTAATCATGATCTAAGCTTTGAGGAAACTAATCTGGATTATCATCTGAGCTAGAATTATTCAAATCTGCTTAACAATCGTCTGTTTATCAAGCGCTGTCTAATTATATTGTATTAATAATTATTTTCTCGTTCATTCATTCACTTCTTTCTATATGTTTCTGTCGTTCCTACTTTCATTATTATATTTACTTTATCAGTAACTCAGTGTTTGTCGAGGGTTGCGGATGTACAAACTGTGGACCTTGGTGAACACACACACACACACACACACACCACACACTTGCAAAAACATTTGTGTACTTGATTGTATTGTATTAATTCTACATGTGTGGTGTTTCTTGTTTCTATGAATTTGTTTGTGTGATGTCAGAACACACTGTGCTCGCTCTCTGTGTGGCCTCTGTGTGTTTGTGTGTCTAAAGAAAGCACTGTGGCGTCAGACCTGCTCTCTATTGTACGAGTCGGGCATTTCCTGGTCAACAGGAGGAAGGGTGGGTGGGGGGGGGCTCATAGTCATACACAGGTGTGTGTGTGTGTGTGTGTGTTTTGTATGTGCTGTTTTTGGAAGGGAAAGAACACAGGAAAAACTGTGATAACTATTACAAAGAAGGCCTGTACACACACACACACACACACACACACACACACACGCACACATTTAATTTTTCTTTATTTCTGTCCTAATCAGAGCACTTTAATAAATTGACATATTTTGTTTTAAACATTTTAAATTCAGTTTTATTGTTTCTTGGGCGTCTTTTATGTAATTTTAGAGAAGACATCTTTCTTTTCTTAGCTTGTTTTCCTTCGAGCGACCCATCCACTCTCTTAACATCCTGCAGAAGGATGGATGAATAGTTGTGAATTAACTTTCTTGGCCAAAGGCTAATTTCTTTGCTTGAAAAATATGTATTAATTATTTGTTAGAAAACAAAAAACACACATTTCTTGTTACAAAACAGTAACGCACAGTGATTTCTTGGTTACTAACTGCAGAAACACACCATAACATAAAGGCCATTCTGTGAACAATTATGTAAAACTGTATAATCATATATGGTTTGTAATAGGGGCGATGCTTTTATACAGCACTTATTGACATGGCCTTAAGCAATGCACTGAACTGGAAACTGACCTAATGGACCTGCTTAAAATAAAAGCAGGCTGTGGTTGGTCACAGCTGTGGATGTATGGAAACGTGTAGCACGGTGTCGCTGGAGAGTGGCGCAGTAACGCCCCCTGATGGATATATGTGGTACATGCACCCACTCCACCTCACCTGTATCTCTTTCCTCAATGTTCTTTCATTTATCTTTCACTTGCAGGACGAAAAAAACAAAGGGCATCACTGATATTGAAAACTGCTCTTTAAAGCATCAGTTTTGATTAAAATTTAGCTGTGCAGAGAAAAGCAGTTGTTTTAACTGTAATTTTTATCATTGCTTGGACCAACAAAAGAGAAAAATCTTCAGATAAGGATTTCAGGACTTACCTCTTCTTACCTGTGGTCTTCTTTCTTTTTCTGCAGGTCGGTGTACGATGGGCAGGAACATGGCCTGTTCATGGAGAAGCTGGACGTTCGAATCAGGAACCATGACAGAGAGATCGAGAAGATGTGCAACCATCACTTCCAGGGGTTCGTGGACTCCATCACAGAGCTGCTCAAAGTACGAGGGGAGGCGCAGAAGCTGAAGGTAAGGAGAGATGGGGAGGAGTGTAAGAAACGAAACAAAAAGATGGAGAAAGGTCAAAGAGATTGATAAAAGTTAGGGACAAATGTGTGTTTGGAACTCAGTGTGTAAGAGGCTGAAGGTAAAAGTAGACTTGGGAAGATGATGCTTGATTTGTTCGTTGCTTTTCTCTCTCAGAGTCAGGTGACTGAGACCAACAGGCGTCTTCAGGATGATGGCAAAGTGGTAAGTTGACAGGTTCACAAACATCAATAGTCCAGGCAGGAATTTAGTTTCTGGGAACTTCTTTACTTCTTTCTTCACCTGCTTTGTTCTTCTTCTTCTTCTTCTTTTTCCTCTTTCAGCTCATCACATCCATGGAGGAGTTGAAACAGTGTCGAGTACAACAGAGAAACATCGCTACTACTATAGACAAACTGTCGCACTGCCTACCAGGTAACACACAACAATACACACCACACACAAACCCACAGTGTGCATAGTGTGTCCTCCTTTCCTGTGATGTCACTTAATAAACGTTTGAATGGAGAAAAATAACTCAGATCTTATATTTTAAGGTTTTAGGTTTCATTTTCAGAAGTGATGCACTGGGAAAACAAATTTGTTAATCTTTTGGAACTACAACTCCCTTCTTTACAACATTTACTTTTACCATGCTGTCATCTTCTCAGACACTTTTCTGCTCTTTTGCTTTGTTTCTTTTATTTCCATCAGTCCTGGAGATGTACAGCAGACTTCAGGAGCAGATGAGGGCCAAAAGGTATGTTACTGATTCTGTTTTTTTTCTGGTTTGAGACATCTTCATCATTGTCTTCCACTGGACTTTTTCCTAAATTTACAGACTTTTAGTTCGAATGTTAAAAACTTGGGTTTGTGGAGGCCATTTTCTGCTGATAAAATTGCTAATAAAACATTGTACAATAACCAAATTTCGAGTAGTTTATATGATTTCCTGTAAGAACTCAAATCTGGATATCAGGGCTTTGCATGGTCATGTGCTGGGGTTGGGTTTGTAGTCAGTCGATCAACAGGTGAAGGAGGGGGCCTTGGGGTGCTGACACTTGGCTGTGACAACTGGCTCTTGGGGTGTTGAATGGTGGGGAGAAGCTGTTGCATTGGCTCTGGACAGGGGTTAGGCGATATGTCAAATTAATTAGATTAATTTGAGTTTTTGTTTTTGAGTAACGTGAAAAATTGAACTAAATCACAAAATTGAGATTAGTGCTTCCTCTGCTGTCACTCAAGCAGCAGCGCCTCACAACAGTATGGAAATAGTTTGGTCCTGTGAGGTCTGACTTGGAACACACCACCGTGCTGTGTGAAGTTTGTACAAAGTCCACAGCATTTCCAATACACAGGCTCCTCTTGGGCGGCCCGACCTGTCCAAGAACATAAAATCACTCAGTTTTGGTAAATCTGCCATGAGAACCTTATTTCACTCTTTTCAGATGAACTCATTTTTGTCCACATGGGAGGAACTAAAACTTGTAACTGTGATCTCCTTTGTTTAAGGTTATTATCTTGAGATATCACAGACAGTCTGATGAATATATACTGACATTTAAACATGCTTTCCATACTGCATCTCCTGTAATACACATTTGAATATTAATCCCATTAGTAAATGGTCCAGTTTGATCATGTTGACTGTTGATTCTTAACTTTCAGCCACTAGATGGAGCCAGAGCTCTTGGAATAGAAATACAAATTGCTTCTCTCCATCTCTCTCCTTCCCTCTCTGCCCTCGGCCTGACCTGCAGACAGGAGTCTGGTTGGTCATAAATTTGTCGTTTGTTTGTGTGTTTTTCTACTTCTCTCTGTCCTGCGGCTGCTGCACTCGCAGAGAGCAGCGAGAGGTCAGCCAACAGCGATCGCTCCTAGAGAGAGAGAGAGTGTGTGTGAGAGATGCGGTGAAGTGAAGTGTTTGAGGGATATTGTATTGCCAGAGGTCCCTGAGGTGTATCTGAGTGTATTTATTTCTCTGTCTCTCTCTCTCTCTGTATGCTTGTGCTTGTAGATGTGTTTATCTCTGTGTGTTTTCTGCTCGCTTTTAGCCGTGCATCAGACAGCCAGGACAATGTTTTATTGTTGTGTGTCTGTTAGTTTTGCAAGTGTTTCTTCCCAGTCAGCCTGTCTTGGCCAGGACGCTTCTATAACACAGATTTTTCATCTCAATGACACATTTCCTGGTTAAATAAAAGTAAAAAACTTACAGGTTCTGTAGGAATCTGCACAAGTTTAATCCTTAAACATATGTTTGTGTGTGTGTGTGTGTGTGTGTGTGTGTGTGTGTGTGTGTGTGTGTTAGGTACTACCCAGCGCTGCGGACGTTGGAACAGCTGGAGCAGACGTGTCTTCCCCGGGCGGGTCAGTACCGCTTCTGCTCCATCATGGCAGAAAACATCCCCAAGCTGAGGACACAGATCCGGGACACAGCCATGACACAGCTGAGAGACTTCCTGGAGAGCATCCGGAAACACTCTGAGAAGATAGGAGAGACGGCCATCAAACAGGTACACAGTCGCACGTAAACACACATACAGAGACACGCAATCAACTGATAATATAGTTGATTGATACACTCTCAAACAGCAGACAACAGAGCTTTGTATTTAAGGGTTTGTATTAATGTGTCGATTGGTGGAGGTGAAGGTGGACGGATCTATGGACACGGTCCCACACACTCAAAACAGTTTCCCAGGTTTACTGAGGTCTCCTCGGGGCAGCTGTGGCTCAGGAGGTAGAGTGGCTCGTCCACTTATCAGAAGGTTGGTGGTTTGATCCCCGGCTCCTCCAGTCTGCATGTTGAAGTGTCCCTGGGCAAGATATTGAACCACAAATTGCCCCCAGTGTATCATCAGTTTGTGCATTTACCATTAACTGTCTTGCCAGATCCCGTATCCCATCACAGCTGACTAAAGTGATGGATTTTGCAACTTGTTATAAAACCAGACTAAAAGTCCAGCTAAGGCTGATGGGAATACTTTTTATTTTTTGCAAAAACCAAAACCATAAACCAAAGTTTTGGACAAATTTGAATTATGACCTGATGATTGAGCTCGACGAAAAGTCACTTAAAGATCTTAAAGTTCTTACAGTTCATCCTGTGGAGCCTGAGAACTTCTGAACAAAATTTCAAGCCAATCTGATATTTCGCAACAACAGAAATATCAGCCTGTTGGTGGGTAGAGAAAAACTTCAGTTCACCAATTTCAGCAGGATAAATGATCTGAGAACTGTGAATGTCTGTACGAAATGTGAAGGCAATCAATCCAAGTATTGCGTTGTTATCCCTTTAGCCACACCGCTAACATGGCTAAAAATAGATTCATAAGTGAAAACAGAAATGCAGCACACACTCGGTGTCTTTGTGCTCGTCATCCAAACTGTCAGCTTTGCCTCGTTCATGTTGTGTCACACTTTCTCGCTGGTGTGTCGCTGAAAGTGTTCAGTATTAATCATGATGCATTTGGACGAGGTTGAGAGGAACCACTGCAGCTTGAGCTGTGAGCTGACAAAGGTGAAATTTTACACATCCCTGCACAAGAAATCGTGTGTGTGTGTGTGTGTGTGTGTGTGAGACTACCTACTTTACCTGTGTGCGTTAACATCAGTGCACTTTTCTGTGTGTGTGTGTGTGTGATAAGGTGATAAGGACTGCGCAGTGTAACTGGCTTGTCTATCTGCCCTCACACCACAATTGGTTTTTGTTCTCCAACATATCTTTCTCTCTCTGTCTGTTAATCAGAAGCAGCTTCCCTGTGTGTGTGTGTGTGTGTGTGTGTGTGTGTGCGCGTGCGTGCGTGTGCGTGTGCGTATGTGTGTGTGTCTTGCTCTGTGGTTCCGCTGCCAGTAAACAAGCATGTAGGCGCTGCAGGAGACGCCGTGGCTTGTCAGTGAACGTGCACACACTGACACATGAACCCCCTCACAGTGCGCACACACACATGCAGAGACCCGGCTTTTCAGCACTTACCTCATTGTTTTTTTTTTGTTTTTTTTTTCTGTACTCCAAGGCCAAGGAAGTTATATATGAGTTTGTCTGTTTGTGTGTGTTTTTGTGTTCTCTTGTGGTGTCCATACCTCAAAGTGAGGCCTCTTGTTTATTTGTGTGCCTCCATTATTTGGGGAATGTTGTTCCTTGGGAATTGCAGGATGAGGGAGGGATGGGATGGGAATGAGGAAGGAGCGGTTGACGACAGACAGATGAGCGGATGGAGATTTGGAGAAAAGTGGCTGCACGGTTGTTTGTGTACTGAAGTCTAATCATGACTTCCTCTATTAATACTTGTAGACTTTGACATTCAGAAAAATAAATGCTGAATCATCAAACTGGCTCATAACGAAATGCCAAAACTAAATCTTAGGGAAATACTGAATCATTTCATTTCACTCTACAGTTGGACCATGGGTAGGAAGTAAATGTCAATGATATTAAGAAACTGTATATTATTACGTCAGTGGCCTTTTCAAATGAATTTATGTTGGCGAAGGATGTTCATTGCTGCATTTATTATTTGTTATGGTTGAATATACACTCACTACTACAGCCTCTGCAGTCACCACATCTCAACTTAGTAGAGCACCTGTGGGGTGAGGTGGCACGGCAGCATGACTGTAAAGTCAACCATGATTTCTCCATGAGCCAGTGCAAAGATTAGTTGATTTGTTGTCAAATTCCAGCCTCTCTCAGTTTTAGAGAGATGGTCGCAAGAAACAAACAATTTAAAGATGTCATTTTTCAGGAAATGGCTTTTTTTTTCTGTCGTTTTATGATTACTTGAGAATGAAAATAACAAATAATCATTGTACAGGTATACACCAGATAACAGCTTCTTTAACACATCATTTGGCGTTAGGGAGCAGATTTCAGCCCAAAAACCAACAATAATGGAATAAGATTTATGTGTTGGTTTGACCTCTAGATGTCACTAGAGGATCAGTTCTTACTCTTAATTGAAAACACTGCTGCTTCTGGTTGAGCAGTGAGAGAAACATAACCAGTGCAGGTCATAGGGGTCTCTGGATGATTTGATGAGTATGAAAGTGATATGAATCAGTAATCTATGACTTCCACAGTCACCATTGTCAACGCCATTGGGAGGTGTTGATATGGCACGGCGCTCTCTAAACACTACATCAGGGAATATGTTTTGGAAGAATGATCCCGTCCCTCCTTGTTGCATCTATGACGAGGAGGATATGTTGGCTCTTCCATTCATTTGTCACCCGTCTTTTGGTTAAGCATTATATTGTTTTACCGTAAACAGGGAGGCAAATTGAAACTATGGTGAGGCACGGTCACTAAGAAGTCCAGGAAATGTAGAAGAATTTCTCTACAGATGACCGACTTACGCAGCAGAAGCGCTCTCCACGTATCACTCCACAGCCACACGGTGGAAACCCTTCAGTGACCCCCTCAGGTGGGGGGTCCTCGGCCCGCAATTTGAGAATCACTGGTGTAGAAAATCCACTTGCAGTCACTGAAGAAGCTAACCGCTAACTCCTCTAACCACTAATTACGAGGGAGATTATGGAAACCCCAGTGGTCCAGCAGTCCTGATACTGATACTGGGATTATGTTGTTGTATCAAATGTTTGGCTCGGAGCGCTCGCGCTCAGTCGGAAACCTTGTAAGTGTGTGTGTGTGTGTGTGTGTGTGTGTGTGTGTGTGTGTGTGTGTGTGTATGAAGAAATTAGAAGTTCTTGTTTCTCTCCTTTCCTTTGTCCCTCATTCACCCTTTCTTTTTTCTGTCTCTCCATCTCCTTCTCTCTCAGACAGTGTGTCTCTCTGGTGTGCTCTGTTCCAAATTAGCTCTAACTCTCTGTACCCAGCCGTCGTTACAGCTCCCTCCACCAAGGATGTGAAAATAAATAGATCTGGGGAAAGAGGAGGAGGAGGAGGAGGAGGAGGGGATGGAGGGAGGAGATGGAGGAGAGCGAAGGGCTTACAATGGAGCTATTGTCTGCTGCCACATGCCCATAGAAGAAGAAGAAGGGGAGAAAGGGAGGATGAGGGGCAGAAGGGATGGGGGGAGGAAGATGCGTAAAGAAGACGAAAGTGAAGTGGGAGGAGAAGGAAACAGAAAAGAGGAGAGGTAAGATGAGGGAAGGAGATGGGAGAGAAGAGGACAACAGGGAGGAACAAGATGAAGAAAATGATGGTCAAAGCTAAGGAGAGAAAGGAGAGCGATTGGAAAGAGGGAAGAGGAGGAGGAACCGAGGTAGAAGAAACCACGAAGGAGTGGAGATACCATGTAATGAAAAGAGGAGGACAGGGAGGTAAAGACAAGGAAGATGAAGAGAGAAGAAGAAGACAAAGAAAGTGGATGATGAAGGAGAAAACAGAAAGGAGCAGGTGTGTGGAGGAAGAGAGGATAAGAAAGAGGAAATGAGGCCGTGTTCAGACATTAAGCTGAACCTGGATCATCGTCAGGTTTATGCACAAAAACAACTTGAACAGAAGAGAAGAACACAACGCTGTGACATTCTGGTGACCCCCCCATCCACCCATCCATCCATCCATCCATCCATCCATCCATCAGAGCCTCCTCCCCTCAAGGCCTTTGTGGTTCTCTGACGCTCCGTCATTATTACTACGATCTCTAGAATCTCTCGCTTACTTGAATATGAACCTGTTGAAACGACTAATGCCGTGTTTCATGAAAGGACAGTCTCAGGATAAAAAAAAAAAAGCCTTTCTGAAAAAGAGGAAGGAAGGAAGGACGGATGGAAACAGGGATGAGTGGAGGAGAAGCAGAGTGGGACAAGATACAGTAGAAGGATTAAACAAAAAAAAGGAAATAGAAGAAGAATCTTTAACCAGAATTGTCTCCAAATGTCTTTGTCATTCTTTCATGACTCTCCCGTCTTTTGTCGTTTCCCTCTTTCCCTCTTTCTCTGTCACATCACATTTCCCCTCTTTCTCTCAAGATGTCCGTCTCTGTCTTTCCACTCTTTCCATCTCCTCATCTTTCCAGCTACCTCCCTTCCTCCTTCCTTCTCCTCCTTTTCTTTTTTTTTTTTTCCAGTTTCTTTTATTAACGCTCAGCGAAGGATGAGTTCAGAGCTTCTGCTTCTTATTTGGTAGTTTTACACACACACACACACACACAGTCGCACACACACAGTCGCACACACTAATGGGAAACAGATTGTTGGGCTTGTGAAGTGGAAGAAGATTGATTACCTGTATCTAGTTACTGAACACACACATGCGTGCGCGTGCAGCTCGGGTGGCGGAGGGCACACGCTGGGTCGGTGTATTGAACCATCACAGGGAAAACTAAAATAGACTGTTATAGGTCGCTGTGTCAGTCACTCCGCTTGTGTGTGTGTTGTCTGCCGAATAATGCTCCACAGTTCACTGCCATCGGACACCATTATTTCTGGCTGGGGGTCGGACTGCCAAAAAGTGATCTATAGAAGGGATGTCCATGTCAGGTTTTTGCCCCTGATCTTGATCCGAGTTATTTGATATGAGTTAAATCTATTTTTATTTTTACTACATAATACAGCTGTGCAGTGTACTTTGAGTTCAGCTCTGACTGTTTTTTTAATAGTGATGCAAACGCCATACTTCTACCTTTTGTATCTCTAACAAAACAATAATATGTAAAATGCAAAACAAACCTCTTTTTAAATTAACCAAAATAAATAACTTCTCAAATGCATCAGTGTTTAAAATCTTAACACAAGACCAAATTTAAAAAGTCCCAAATTTTTCCAGATTTCTTGGTCAGTGAACGATTAAATAAGAGTAAAAATCCAACCTACAAATTCAACCCAAACTCTCAGTAGTTGACAGTTTTCAGCACTGGATGATACATTTTGTGCCAGAACTCCAACAGGACTGAGGTTTTACATCCAGACTTTCTCTTGAGCATCACACACAGAAATCTGTCCTCACCAGTATCACCATAACTCAGTCTGGCTGACACACAACTCCCTGTAGAACTAAAACTTGTTGTTCTTACACTTTGGAGGTGCTGATATGCAGATTCTGTTTCATCCAGCAGAGTTGTTCCCCACTGTTTCCAGTCTTTATGCTAATCTTTAAATTTAAACTAGCTTTATATTTAACGGACAGATGTTAGAGCGATGTATCTCACTCTCAGCGAGAAAGTCAGTTTCCTAAATCGTCAAATTATTCAAAACTTTTCCAAAAGTTGCTCCACTTATGTTGCTTTCTGTTGCACATTGTCACTGTGGATATGATGTTTTTGTCCCCTGTGGTACCCAGAAGTCTACAGGTTAAAATAAAGCATCAGTATTTATATCAGAGTTGCTTCGTTATGTTACAAAAACCTTGGTGTGTCAATAAATGTTTAAGAAGAGCTTACAGACATTAAACACTTCATGAAGTTTTGGCTCGTAACATCTTCTGAGATACAACAGATTGAGCTCATGAATGTTTTGTCACTTGTTGTTAGAAGGTTTGTTCAGATCTTTTATTTTTAATTAGTGGCTCGTTGTTTCAGGAAACAATTTGCAATTTATTTTTAGCATTAATTACTTTTGTAAGTAAAGACGTACGTTTCCCAGAAGTTCTTCTAAACTTCAGATCTACACTGTCACAGTTGTGACCTTCCCACAGTAAACAGCCTGTTTAAACCACTTGTCAACAAACAGATCACAGTAACTTTTTCTCTTTCACTTGCAATTTTTGTCATTTTCCAAGCTCACGCCGCAAACACACATAGAAGAGAACAAATCGCCTTCAAGTTTCTCAGCGGAGCCACACAGCACATATTTAACTCAGGGCTGCCTTGTGGTGTCACCACAGTGTAATGTCAGATCATTTTGAAAATAATTAGAGTCATTTTGTCCTAAATTGATTGTAGTCTGGCTCAGAATCTGGTCCTCATCCCCAGCAGTTTGTTCTCACTTCCCCGTGGGTAATTTTCATCCGTTGCCATCATCTTTTTCTCTTTTTTTTTTTCTCTCTCCTCCTACTCTTTTCTCATGTTTTTCTGTTGTTGTTGTTGTTGTTGTTTTTCGCCTTTTATCTAATAGTATCTGAATTTATTCCAAGTCCCAGCAGGATTTGTAGTTTAAAATGTCTTTGATAATAAATGATGTTAAAATCCTCGTCTTGACTCCTCATCCAGTCTTGCACTCTGACTCCTGATCCTCTCCGTCACCAGTTGTGCATGAGTTAGTCAGTCATTTCAATTACTACTTTTTAACTGCCTGTAATAATCAGGTGCCGTTCACCTGCCCTCACGACGTTCCTTCTCCTGAACTCGCCTTAAAGTAGTCACTGATTGGGATGTGATGTGTATGTAGGAAACCTCTTTAAGAAACTGGCCGTGGTTGGAAGCAAAAGAAACAATATTCAACTGTTTGAACAGCCATGAAATATCAGGGCGCCGGCGCCTGACGCCTTCCTGCTGGAGGGAACAAACAGACGCTCTTTGGAGGAAATTCCTTGAGGAAACTTGTGGCTCTTTTCTTCTTCTGTGCCTTTTATCGTTGCACCGTTCTGATTACGACACAGCGCCACCACCGTCCGTCGCTGTCAGAAATCTGTCGCCAACAGAAATCCACCGAATAAAATGTTGTTAGAAAATTTTTGTGGGGAACTGGAGGCAGCTCTTTCCTCATAAATGCAGGAAAAACCCTTCTCACTCTCCATCCACTTCTTTTTTTTTTTTTTTTTTTTTTTTTTTTCTTTTTCCCACGTTTTTTGCTGCTCTGCTCTCCCTCCTTTTCTTATGAGATTCTGTGACGCACATTCCCGCACTCGAGCTTTTCGAGTGCCACGGGGGAATGCCACCTCTGAGGAGGAACGCAACAAAAGACAGGGTTAAAAAGGTTTCTATTTGCAACAGAACTCGGTATTGTGCGCTGGCTGAAGACTGAATGGCGGTGTGAGTGCGTGTACAGTATGGCCGCAGATGCCTCGAGACACATGTACACTTGTTGAAGAACGGTGAAGAGCCACATACAAACGCCAAGTGGGATTATTTGACGTAGGCGCTGACGTCCGTGTGACGCCCGGCAGCGCCGCGCACCGTAGGAAAGATGCTGTTCTGTGTCATTTGCTCCTGCTCTCATGTCTGCCTTTCATAGGTTGCTTTCTTTTGAGGTCCAGTTATGTTAATTTGTATGTGGAAAGAAAGAAAATGACCATTTGAAAGATTAGAGAGGAATGCAAAAAGTGTCGCTGACAAAACAAGGCTCTTCTCGTTTCGGAGGTCTGTGCCATTTCCTTCTTTTTTTTTTTGCATGAAGTTTCTCATAGATTAGTCTCAGCGTTTTACCTCTTCTCAGTATTTTTGAAGAGTTGAGTTTTTAGAGATTGTTTGTTACAGATTTCTCTTTCCTCAAAAGAGTGGGCACAGCTTGGCAATTTCTGCCCCCCTCCCCCACTCGCTTCCTCCTCACCTTCTATGTAGAGGAATGAGACTTTCCACTGATTTTGTTTGTACTTATTGTCTGATATGACTCATTAGTCTTCTATGTGTGTGTATGTGTTTGTGTGTGTGTGTGCATATGTGTGTGTGGGCATTAGATCAAAGATGGCATTGTGTTCTTCCAGCATCACTGATATTGTGTTCTTCCGGGTTTGTGCATATCCACCCTCTTTAAGAACACCAGTTTTTCTCATTACCGTTGTCATTAACGACTGAAATCGAGGCGCTTGAAGCCTCTGACGTATTTATTGACGTCCTCATCGACAGATTTAAGCGCTCGAGGTAGACTACGTGCTGGCGCCGGCGAGCCAAGGAAACAGAAGCCTTCACAGATTTTTTAAGTCGGATCTGGGTGTGGATGGAAAGATGCACTGAGAGGGTTTCCCCGCCATAACAAGGTTTTCCCACAGAATTATGTTATGTGAAGGAGACGCGATGTGGGAATAGAGTTCGAAGAGTTAACAGCGTTTCATGAAAATCTCGAAGAAACACATTCGTATTCACGTATTAGCAGCTTTGTTAAAAAGACTGCAAAACAAAAAAAATATGGACAAATTATGGCGGCAAAAAACAACAAAACTTGACTTCAGGTATCTATGCAACAATAAACAAAGGATTCAGAAGTAGTCTTGGGCGTCTGGATACGGAACGTGACTCTGTTTTCATTTTGTTTTGGATACAAGCCTCCATTAATTTCTAACCAAAACTTCCTGCTCTCTGATTATTTTTATTTTTAGTATTCCTGATCCGACGCTGCCACAGAGGGAGAAATATACATCATTTCCCATGATACTCCTCAAATAGCGACATAGACAGGACACAGTTTGCATCAGACATTACATAGCACATTGCATTGTCCTGTGGAAAGTCTTTCCATTTCCTTCTGTCTTTGCCTCGCCTGTTTTCTGTCTGTGTTTTCTGGGAAACTTCACTGATAGGATCAATGCTATATTACCTGAATGTGTCCTACATATAAAGACATACCAAGCTTTTTAAAATTGGATTCATGTTTGAGATGAGGATTTATATTCAGTTCTCAATTTCAGCATTTAAAAAAAAAACAAAAAAACATTCAACTCCGATATTTATCTTAAATATGCACAAGTGCTACTAATGCAGCTAAACTTGGGTTAAGGTTTTGGAAAGCAGGAATATAGATCAAACAGGTAGGCTGCCCCCGTCTCCGCTTTCAAGTCCTCTGCACTAATTTTATGTGCTTTGTTTTTGGTTTCATTGACTCTTCATCCTTCCTGTTCTTCCCTTCCTGTCTTGCTCTTTTTCCCTCTGGTGTATTCTTAGGCGCTTTGGTAAATCACTTTTATAGACCATTTCCAAGGGTATTTTCATGGGACAAGGAGTGGCAGGTCTTCCTCAAAGGTCTCAACCTGTGACCTCATTGTACCAGATGTAATTTTCTAAGCTTTTCCCCGAAACTGTCCCAAAAAGAAGGGAATGGGATAAATCTGAGGAATTATTGCTCAGTGTCCATTAACGCGCTGTTTTCTTATGAGTGTTTGTGTCTGTGTGTCGCCTTTTGTCTGCTGCTGGTGTGTCTTTATTATGAAGGTGAAAAAGTTCCTCTTCCTCTGTGGCTTTTTTGAAAAGTGTTCTGGGAAATGTAGGAAGTGACTTTAGAAGAAAAACAGAGCAGGTTACAGGGGAGAATGACCCCCCCCCCACCCCAAACAAAGCTAAGCTCCAAGGGTTGAATTTGTATTTCTGTGTCGTGCTTCAGGCCCAGCTACAGCGCTCACTGGACAGCTCCGTCGCCACGCAGCCGAGGGCCCTGTTTGGCCGACGCGGCAGAAAGGAGGCGGCGGCGGCGGCGACGGGGACGGGAACCGACAGCGACGGACAGGGCGGCAGTCCAGTGTCGGAACAGGACTCTGGCATTCTGGATGTGGAGGATGAAGAGGAGGATGATGAAGTGAGGAAACCACAGTCACACATACAAACACATGAAAGTATTGAGTGCTTCCCTTAGCTGTCGCCATTGTTCTCTTCTTCTTTCTCTAGCTATTCTTTTCGTTTTGAGAAACCATGAACCAAGCCTTGCTTTGCTGCTACCTAACCTTTGCCGATCGATCGCAGTCGTCCTGACCGAACCTTCGTTAGGTTTCCCCTTCAGATGGTGGGATGGACGATTCTGCTTTAAGGCCTGATAATCTGCTAATGTGACCTCAGCTTTACTTCCTTCCTGTTGCTTTTTTCTTTATTGTTTCTCCATTTTTAGTCACTTTTCTTTGACCTCTCTCAAGTGCCCCTTCTTGCCCAAGGCTCGTCTTGTTGCTCCTTCTCTTTCCTTTCCTAGCTTTCCTTCCCTTTTTCTTCTTTTCCTTTTTTCCCCCTTTAATTCCCTTTCCATAGAAATCAGCCCCGCTCTCAAGGGTGCGTTCTTCTGTCCAGTAGTCAGATGTCATTAGGGTCGTCCCAGGTGAGGTTAGGAAAGTTTGTGGTGGATGACGTTATAGTGAATTTTAGGCCCATAGCGGCACGTAGTCCACGTCGGCCAGCTGAGCCCATTTCTGAAGTTTCAGCTCACGTTAAAGGAAGCAGTTCTGAGGCCAGAAGGAAGGGTCAGATATCCCATCAGTCCTCTTCTGTTGAGGTCAATGATGCGAACAGGAATGACCAATTTGCATCATAGCAAAGTTTCTGAAGCAGTAAGTAAGTAAGTACAGTGTCTTGCGGGGGGAATGACCACGACACCTTTCTCTTTTAAGTCTTATGTTTATAATTTACTCTAATTCTTGGAGTATATTCCGATCGACCTTTAGGAATTGACACTGCTTCAGTGTAAGATGGTCACACACTGTTCACGGACTGTTCAGAAGATCAACTTGTAGAAAATGGACACGCAGCATTGTGACATTGAACTCTTGGAGTCGTCCCTCGCGGGATCAGAGTTCCCTTGTAAGCCCTTGTTGTTCACACTCAAGGAAAGCAAAGTACAAAGAATCTGAAGAGAATAGAGCTGAACTTGTCACCCTCATGCTGCCATTCTGTTTTAAGGTCCCTGTCGTCCCTTTGGCTTATTTACGTCCTGTAACCTTAAGTCAACCTTCTTCACGGGAAGACCTTGGCTCGAACAAAGGCCTGACCCCCGCGGTCGGCAGGGTTACGACCGCGTTGGCGCCGATGGTTGGCATTGCCGCTGCCATCGGCGTCCCGTCTCCTCACGCCATCCTGCCCCTGCCATGTCTTTCCTTTTCTTCCCCTTCCCTTCATTTACAGTCGTCCCCCTGTGTCTCTGTATCCTATTTTTCTTTGCTCCCTTTGTTCTCCTATTCTTGTCCTTGGTCTTTGCCTATTTTTCCTTCTTGTCTTCTTCACCTTTTTCACCTTTTTTTCAGCTGTCTCTATCATCACTTCTCTCCCTTTTCCCGATCTTTCTTTTTTTTTCCCTCCATCTGTCCTTTTCTTCTTCTTCTCTCACTCTTGTTCCCACTTTTCCCTCTTGATCCTGTTTCACTGTCATTCATCTCCAGCCTGTCATCTAAACTTTAAACCATTCATACCTGCTTATATCTGTTTGCCCTCATTGTTTCGGGACTGTGTGTGCGCGCTTGTGTGTGTGTGTGTGTGTGTGTGTGTGTGCGCGCGCGTGTGTGTGTGTGTGTGTGTGTGTGTGTGCGCGCGCGTGTGTGTGTGTGTGTGTGTGTGTGTGTGCGCGCGCGTGTGTGTGTGTGTGTGTGTGTGTGTGTGCGCGCGCGTGTGTGTGTGTGTGTGTGTGTGTGTGTGTGTGCGGTTACATCAAAGCTGGCATTGTGTTGCCTCTCCAATGATTTTTACAGAAAGCAAACTTTCCAGAGGGCAAGAGGGCACATGGTTTTTTGCTTTGTGTTTCTGTGTGTGTGTGTGTGTGTGTGCTAAAATTGGTAAATTGCCACTGTGTTGTTCTCCGGAAGACAGAGGATGTGGGTAAGGCGAAAGGAATGGAATGAGGGATGGTGAAACGGAGAGATACTGTAGATGGAAAGAAAAAGAAAAAGCGGAATGAACGGCTGGTGACGCTGTCAGAAAACTTTCAGACAGAAGAATGAAGTGCTGCAGAATGATTTACTCCTCTCTCTCTCTCTCTCTCTCTCTCTCTCTCTCTCTTTGTGTCTATGTCTCTCTGTCAATTACAGCACAGTGGGCATTTGTAACATTTGTGATATTTATAAAACTTACGATGAAAGAGTTCAGATGTTTTTTATCCTCTGACATCTCCCCCCCGCCGCATCTCTGTCTAAATTCAGTTCAGTTCAGTGAAGCTTTAATGTTCAGATCGAGAAACGTGTTACCAGAGCATACGCACGGACGTGACTACGCAATAATGAAACGAGCAGCTAGTGATAAGAAGTAATATAAGAAATACTAAAACCACAAAAGCAAAGAAGAAGAATTTCACTGGTGCTCTAGACAAAACAGTAAAAATGCCGTGTAACAAGCAGCTCTTTAATCTCCTGCCAGTTCATTCATGAGTGAAGGACAAACAATTCAATACTAAACATTTTCTCATATTTTTGGGATTCTTTTAAGAAAACAGACTTTTGTCTCCACGTTTTCTTCTTTTCTTGCTTCTGTGCAGGAAACTCTTTTCTCTTCGTCTCCTTTTGAAATGAAAGTTTGAAGATTTGTACTTTGAGTCTGATTGTATACATGTTTGTGTTTTAGGTCCCAGGAGCTCATGACTTGGTGGATTTCTCTCCAGTTTACCGCTGTCTGCATATCTACACTGTGCTGGTGAGTCTTTTCTCCTTAAATCTCATCTGTATTAACTCTTCCTCCTCAGTGCTGTTTTTACCCTCTCATGAGCTCCGATCACAGTTTCCTCCTGTTGTAAACCACTGCTAATATCTCTGCCCCCGCCTTGCACAAAGATTCCTTATTAGGTAATGATAATATTTTGAGTTGCGTATCATGTATTGACTTGGTGGACCTCTTAATTAATGACATTAGTCCAGATGTTCTTTCTTGGAGTCTAAATTCAGAACTTTTGATTCTGTTTACTTTTTGTCAAAAAATTAGATCCAGCTATTGTCAAGCTGCTTTTTCTAAGGTCACTGAGTTTATTTTTTTATTTTTTATTTATTCAAATAGACAGTTTTAATCACAGTTTACTAGAATGAGAGAATATAGTACTTTTTCTGGAATTTGTTGCCAGGTAAAGTAAGAAGTTTTATTTTTGAGTGAGTGAGTTTTACACTTGAAGAATTTGAATGTTTATTGTGTGTCCTGTGAATCCAGTGGTGCCATGAACAAGTCTCACTCAATCATCGGCGATATATATCGAAGCTGTGGCCACCGAGGTAGAAAAGTAAAAAGCTTTCGATGGTTGAAAATGAATTGTGTCATCTCGTGCTGAACAGTAACTCATCGTATCACACAGGCCTGAGGGAGAATTACCACCCGGTTTATGTACAGAGAGGTATATGATGCTGCAAGATGAGGCCTCCGGCTCCAGCCTGGCTTCACTCCAGCCAGGCTGCTGTGTGTGTGTGTGTGTGTGTGTGTGTGTGTGTGTGTGTGTGTGTGTGTGTGTGTGTGTTTGTGAGAGAAAGAGGCAGAATGTGTGCGTGTCTCATATCAGAAAGAGCGAAAGCGACATGGGTGGAGGTGTTGACTGGGCCATGACTGGGTTAGTTGCACATTTGGGGTCCGTATGTGTGTATGTGTGTGTGTGTGTGTGCGCGCCTGCAGGCCTTTAGGGGTTGTGACCGGGCCAACACAGCCAGAAGGTCGGCTGTTTCTGTTCTCTGTGTGTGTGTGTGTGTGTGTGTGTGTGTGTGTGTGTGTGTGTGTGTGTATCTGGGGGGCTCTCTGGCAGGGGGACAGGAAGTGCATGAACTTTGACAGGAAGGAGAAAGTGAACGGGCAAAGGAGCGATGGAGGGAGGGAGCAAAAAGGGAGAGCGAGGTTAGAGAGAGGGTAACAGGGGCGAGATGATGGAGAGAGTGAAGGGAGGGAGCAGGGAAAAGAGAGCGAGGTTTAATGAGAGAGGAGGAACAAAAGAGGGATGAAGGAAGAGGAGAGGGGTTAAAAAAACGAGGGTCGAGAAAGAACGTTTAGAAATTACAACAACAAATTTCAGGCAGCCTTTGGTTTCAGATTAAATTCTAAAAAATCAAGAACTTTTTCTTGGCTGCTTCTCACGTCACATGGTGCTGAAGATGTGAGGGGAACTCTGATATTTGACGCTTTAATATTGTCGGATAAATCAAGCCCAACACCACAAATCACAAATTAGCCTCAAGGTCTTTGTGCAGCATGAAACACTCTGTATCCTGAGACCCTGAAAACAAACAAACAGTGGCTTCAAACCTTTTTTACCCCCAGTCACAGGCCGCACCTTTGTGTTTTGAGCAGTTCAATTAAACAGCTATTTTCCCTTCTTATAAGACAATTTTAGATTTCTGTAGAGGTAAAATTACAGAATTTCAGAAGGAAAAAATCTGAAAATAAACATCATTTTGTGTATCAGAATTTAGTTTTTTTTCCTTTTTCTTCAATTTTTGCTGCATCATTTTGTTTATTTTATTATTTGTTTGTTTCGTTTATTTAAATACCTCAGAGACATGAGACATAAAACCTGACTATGACGAGGTGAAATAAAGAGCAAATAAGAGAAGAAGACATGCTGGTGATGAGAAGAGGGAGGGTGAAGGTTGGCGGAGGTGTAACGGTGGCGTTTTAAAGGAAGGAGGGAAGAGAGGGGGAAGGAAAGGATGGAGGTTAAAAGGGGCAAAAACAGGAAGACAAGGGTGAAAACACAACACAGAGAGGCAGAGAGATTGGGGGGGGGGTAACTATAGGGGTGAGAGAGAGGAGAGGAGAAGGGAGGAAGAAAGGAGGGAAGAAGAGTAAAAGGATGAGAAGGGAAAGGAGTGTGTTGTGTCTCTGCAAGGTGCTGAAAGGTCTGACCTCCTCACCTCTGAGGTCACACACACACACACACACACACACACACACACACACACACACACACACTTGAATCACATCATTTCTTCACTCCTTCCCTCTGGCATTTGCTGCAACACTTTATTTTAGCATTGTTCCTTTTGGATTAGAAGGTGGAGAGCTGGACTGTTGGAAAAGGACACACACACACCTACACGTTCATACACACACACACACACACACACACACACACACACACACACACACACACACACACTATGGCTGAAGCTGTTTTATCCATTAAAGCGGTGTTGCAGCTGTTTGAATGACAGGCCATTGGGCAGAGAAGTGGATTTACCATTAGAAAAGAAAACCAGAATGTCCAGCACAGTTTGCTGTCCGGGGGGGGTGGGGGGGCAGGGGGGAGAAGGAGGGGGGGGGGGGGGTCCACTGGAAAATCACACACTGACACAGTCTGATTTTTAAATGTCGAGAATGACTTGTACTCACACTGGCACGCGCGTGTAACAGCTTCATTTATTTTTCTAGTAAACCTGGATGTGGAATCCCATTTGCAATCAAGACCTCCGCTCTCTCCACACTCCCCCCCCCCCCCCCCCCTCCTCTTTTCTTCTCCTCCATCCTCCATCCATTCTCTCTGCCTCCATCTCTCCTTCTCTGTTCCATGTTTAAAGTCCACGATTTTCCAGCCGTAGTCGAGCGGCGTCGGGGCTCCCGAACAATACTCCTTTGTTACACTCACACACGTACTACACGACGATGTGTGGACGGAGTTGTTATGAGTGTAAACACAGGCCCGAAGCCTGGCGTGCTGAGCTGAGGAGAGGTGGAGGGAAGAAAGCAGGAGCCAGTTCATCACACTGGTGAGACTGGGAGCTGCAGAGCAGGACAACTGGAACTGACTGGACGGCTTTGACACCCCAGATCTTCTTAAGTCCCGCTCACACCAGCATTTAAGATGGTGACATTTTGCAGCTAAATCAGTTCGTTTCGGTGGAATTGCCGCAATTGGTGTGCACAAATTTTTATATGTGCTTCAACCTTGATGAACATGCAAATTGAGTGAGGCTACTGCAGCTTATTATTATTATTATTATTATTATTATTTAACCTCCTCTGAGTAAAAAAGAAGTTTGCACAGTTAGGAGTCAATAGTACAAACACATGTTTTGAAAAAACCTGTGTGAACTCCTGTTAGCGACCAAGCTAATTAGCTTGCTAACTGGCACTCATCAAGTTTCCCCCTTGAGTAACACTTTATTGAATCAACAGTTCAGAGACAGAAGCTCTTTCTTTGTTTCTTCATTTCCTAATCATTCCTCTCATCAACTTTTAAATTTGATTAGTTTCACTCCTTCATATGTCTCCTCGTTTGTTCCTTTATTTCCATCCTTCTCTTTTCTGTCTGTGATTCTCTTCGTGCTCCGTGTTTTTCTTTTCCTGTCTTTTACTTTGTTTATGTTTTTTACTCTGCTTAGTCTGTATCTCTCTCTTCATATCTCTTTGCCTCCACCGTTTATGTGGTGTTGCAGAGGTCTCACACACACACACACACACACACACACACACACACACACACACACACACACACACACACACACACACACACACACACACACACACACACACACAGAGTCCTGTGTTTCACCTCTGTGAAACGCTCTCGGGGAGAGCGAGCTCTGTATGATAAAGAGTTCATGGCCGTTTGATGCAGCTCGTTTGTTGAATGCACATTGTTCAGCTGAGGGTCAAACTGGGAATTAAAGAATTAAAGAACAGTGTTTTGTCACCTCACAACATCAAACTGAACGTGGTTCCAAAACACTATCTACATCTCCACCAGTGAGATTCATATTTTTACCATCCACTTTATTGTTCTGTTTGCAACTTTGTGATGTGTTTTCAATGGACATTGTTCAACCAAGGGTGTAATTAAAAAATTAAAGAGTGCAGTTGAGCTTCAACACAAAACTCCCCTCTAGATCTTTATTTTTAACACACTGTACTTTGTTTTTTATTTCTTTTTTGAATAAGGATTGTTTCAGTTGCTTGTATCCGGGGCAAATGCAGAGTTTGCAAACACTGGTGTGTTTGTTAAATTCACGAAATGTGTCTGTTTTTATTCTTCTATCTAACTGTTGCCTATCATGGTGATAGCAGGTGGTGGTCACCACAGATGTGAGCATATGTCATCAACAGAGGCCGGGGGTCACCACTGTAGATGTGTGTGTGTGTGTATGTGTGTGTTGGTGGTGGTCTGGTTGGTATGTAGGGGGGCATGTCCTGCTATCAGTCTAGTCCTGCGCTCTTATCTCTGAGCTCACTAAGGACTGCGGGTCCTGGTCTGGGCCTTAGATAGGCGCACACACACACACACACACACACACACACAGACACACAGCAGAGAGGGAGAGCGATAAGAGGGAGAGCTTCTGTGTAATGGAAGGAAAAGATACGGAGCTGGTCAGGTTTAGAAAGCTGATTCTGTGAGTCTGTGTGTGGGTTTCAGTTTTGATGTCTGACCAGTGACGCCAACCACAACTGAACAGGAATCAGCTTTAGTCATCAAAGACACACACACACTGTTTGTCTCTCTCTCTCTCTCTTGCTCGCATGACCTTATCTCAACTTTTCCCATCATTCAGTGGTGGGTAACCTTTTGGTTTTACACCTCATTAGATTCATCCTCCCAGTAACCAGTTACTGCCTCAAACAGCCGTAAGCATTCTGCGCCGTGCAGCGTCGCAGTAAAATGATAATCCTGACAGCTGAACGTGTGCTACATGGAAATACAGGAAATAAAACTCAACAGCAACAATATTGTGACACAAATTTAAAACGATCTGGCTTCGGCTGGTCGTTGTTTTTTCTATAATTGCTGAGAGGGAGTCACGTAGAATTAATTTATGAAAACATTGGAAGAATTATTGATCCTGTACCAAGTTAAATCAGGTGAAAGAGGGAGAAAATAAAGCAGTTTTAGTTCAGCAGAGTTTTGTTTTCTTATGAAAGTCGTATTAATGATTAATAATCAGTTTTCTAACTGTCTATCTGTTTTATTTTGTGAAAAAGCCTTCACGTATTAGGAAGTTTAGTTTTGCATGTTTAGATAGAGTTTGATCATCACTGTCTCCAAATGAGGAAAATTAGATAAAAAATAAATGTAAAATATCATAACTCCAAAATGTGTCATCTATATGTGTTTATTTTGACTCCTCATTTACAGTTTAAGAATAATTTCTAATGATATTCAGTCAGAAAAGAAAAAGTTTTTCCACCTTTCATTCATTTCCACTTGATGTAAGTTCCGTTTCCCAGCATCAGCGCCGCCGTGCCTCCGCCCGTTCTGACCTCCAGTCTGTGTTTTAGGGTTTGCGTGACGTGTTTGAGAACTACTACAGAAAGCAGAGGAGGAAACAGGCTCGCCTCGTGCTGCAGCCCCACTCTAACATGGTATGACCCTGCACCGTCACTCTGTCTGTGTGTTTGTGTCTGCACTTTTATATCGACACACTCCTAACTGCACTTACTGTACCCTTCCCTGCACACACACACACACACTCCTTAATCCATTTAACTACTGTTATCGTTAGCAATACTGAACAAATGGAAGGTTTTATGCAATCTGAATTCCTGTCAAGTTGAATTTGATACATTTATTCCTGTAAATTTATTGTATCAGGCAAGTTAATTAGTATTTGGTGCTGATTGTTTATCTTTCTATATTTTTCTGCTTCGGTTGCATTCTTTATCCCATCCCTCCCTTTCCCTCCCATCTTTGTTCCGCCTTTCTTTTACTTTTCTAGCATGAAACCTTGGAGGGATACAGGCGGTACTTCAATCAGATTGTCGGGTAAGTCGTTCATCTCTCTCTCTCTCTTCCTTACGTCGATGTAACTGTTCTTCACCTCTTCATCTTCGTCACCGTTTCAGTTTTGCTCATCTGAAGACCCAACGTGTCAAAATGAAAACATATCTTACAAAAGGTATCATTTAATTTACAGCAAGGTTGTTTGTGTGGAAGCTGTTCCTGTCTGTATCCGTACATAACCGTCCATCCATCCATTTCCAGCCTTAATATTCCCTCTCTTCTATCATTCATCTTATCACCCATCCACTTTTCCTTGACTCTCGTCATTCAAATTAAAGATCTATCCATCCTTACTTCCATTATCATCTCTCTATCCACCTCTCCATCCATCATCCATCCACCCATCCATTGTAAACCTTCTGTGTAACTTGGCAGAAGAGCGAATAAGAGATGGTGAGAAAGAGAAGCTTCAAGCGAAAGCAAACATTCAACATTTAGCGACACCTCATTTCATTTCATTTCATTTCATTTGAGTGACTTCTGACCATTTGACATCTTTTCATCTTTTTTTTTATCCTTTCTTCCCACAACCACCCCTCCCCTCTTTTTACTTTCCCTCTCATCCATCGCTCCATCCTATTCTCTCCATTGTATTCACATAACTTTCTCTCCCTCACACACACACACACACACACACACAGTGGCGACGATTGATAGAGTGTGTGTGATGGTGGTTGGCTTATTGCTGTTATTCCTTGTGTCTGTCTGGCTGGAGTAGACGCTTCTATAAACACAGCTACGACTGGACAGTAACACACACTCACACACACTCACACACACACACACACACACACAAAGGCACACACACCCTCAGGCCTGTTATTCCCATCTGACATGTTGGAAAGTGCCATCCCATGTCTCTCATCAATTGCTGTTTCTTCCACTCTTTTTCTCATCCATCCACCCAATCACCCTTTCATCTGAACTCTTTGTAGAAGAGAAACAACACTTTCAGTAACTTATCTTCTCAATGACATCAAGAGAATTATTGATAAAGTTGCCTTGTGCATCTTTATTTTGGTGTTTCCGTCTGTTTAAACAGGCTGGTTCGATGAGAGATACTGTGTCAGTTTCTTTCACAGTAATACACAATGTTAAAACTCAAGATATTACATGTTATCTTTATAAGAACAAACAGAAGAAAACTGAGAAAGAGAAAATGGAGGAGAGGTATTAAAGAAAAGAAAATGTTAATATTAGTTGTTCAGCTCAGTGTCAGAAAATGATCAACATTTAGATAAATTTCAAGGAAAAATGGCAAAACATTCCCTTTTACCAGCTTCTCAAATGTCAGGATCTGCTGGGGTTTTTTTACATTTAGACAATTTGACAATGTGACTGTTGTAGACTGTTGGTCAGACAAAGTAAGTACTTTGTAAGGTAAGCAAAGATCTTGATACCAGTGGATCTTTGTTCCAACCCTAACCTTTGGTCGTAAACTCTGAGTGAGTGACCGAAAGAATGAGATGATGGATACAAGCGGCTGAAACGAGTTTCCTCCGTGTGACGGACGATGGGCTCAGCCTTAGAGATACTGTAGGGTGAGGAGCTCAGACATCCGGAGGGGAGCTCGGAGTAGAGTCTCTGCTCCTTCACGTCAAAAGGAGCCAGTTGAGGAGGCTCGGGCATCTGATTAGGATGCCTCCTTGGTGCCTTTCTTTTTGGAGGTGTTCTGGGTTCGTCCAACTGGGAGGAGAAACCCTTGGGTGCACCTGGGAACACCTCAGGATCCCCCAGGAGGAACTGGAAAGTGTTGCTGGATTGACCCTTTTTTTTATCTATAAATCACTAGCGTAGTAACGATAATCAAACACAGTGATAGACCAGAAGACTAACAGCCTCGGAGAGTATCCCTTTGCCGGGCTGAACTTTGAGGGAAAGTTGCTGCTCGGTTGTTCTTCGGCGCAGAACAGGTAGAGGGCGCCGTTCTTAAAGAACAGATGAACCCCTCTGAGTTTCTCACACAAGCGAATAGAGGAAAAAGTTAAAGAGATCAATTGAAAATTCCCTCCCAACATATTTATACTCTTCAGTAATGACAAATAGAGGATGAACCATGCTCAGACGGGCCACTAACTCGACCACAGTGCGGCTTATTGTGGTCTGGCGAAGCTCAGTGGCAGCAGTTTGAGTGAGACATGTTGTCAGAGGACAAAAAAACCAAAGTAACTCTGCAGGCGTTTCGATCCATTTCACACAGGCGTCGTTTCAAGAAAGCGGTACAACAACATGATTGACGAGTGCGGCCCCTCGCTGAGACATCAACAGCTTTTAACGCCTGATTGAGTGAATGCGCCATTTGCAGGGCTGTCATTGGTACTTGTAAATGATTTTCAAACTGGGTAAACACGGTGGCTTTTTCTGGAAAAGTTGAGAATACTGTCCACTGCAATATGAGGGTGGAAACAGGCTGTGCAGTTGCAGAATTATACTTTGATATTGATAGTTTTAATAGTTGTTTGCAAGGTTCACAAGTTTTGACAGCTGGCGCGTCACGTCATCACCTAATATATTATATTCTCCAGACAAATATTTCATCACAAAAGAGCTGAAGAGAAAAACTTCTACGGTTTCAGCTACGTCTTGTGGAAGTTACAAGATTTCCACAACGTATTTCATAAAAGAAATATTTTAGTTTTTCATTTTCTTGTCGAGGGTTAGATGAGATGATGGAAACCACTCTCATATCTTTCTATTAAATATGAAGTTACAGGCTGGGTGTGGTTAGCTTAGCTTAGCATAATGACTGGTAATGGGTGACCAGCTAGCGGGAGGTCATGTGCTGGAATGATGACGATAAGAGGAAGTCACTGCACCCAGACAGGAAATAGTTTATATCTTCATTTTTACACAAACTTTTTTGTGCAGATTAAATCAACTAGATATTACGTGTTAATTAGTGACCTTTGGAGGGTCTGGTTTGCAGATTTCTTTTGATTACTATCGGACAGAGTCAGGGTAGCTGTTTCCCCCTGTTTTCCAGTCTTTATGCTAAGCTAAGCTAACTGTCGCCTGGCTCTAGCTTCATATTTAACTGACAAACATGGGCGTTGTATCGATTTTCTCATCTAAATCAGAGCAAGAAAGTGAATATGTGTATTTCCAACAATCTTTTAAACTAATAAGATCATTTATTTCACACCCTGTCGTTCATCCACCCAGGTTCTTTGTTGTGGAGGATCACGTTCTTCACACCACGCAGGGTTTGGTCAACAGAGCGTACGTTGAGGAGCTTTGGGAGCTGGCGCTGTCCAAAATTGTCGCCGCCCTGAGGACACACTCGGTAAGACGAGTCACACACTCAAAAAAACACTGCATACATTTTTCTGCAAGTGCAGGATTCACTGTCAGCTGTGACAACAGCACTCGCTCTGACACTGTCCTCTGTTTGCTCAGTCGTACTGCGATGACCCTGACCTGGTGCTGGATCTGAAGAACCTTATTGTCCTTTTTGCTGATACACTGCAGGTACGTGTGTGCGATTAATTGTTCAGCTTAGACTGTGAAGGAAGGAAACCGTTGCCATCCATGCAGCCCTGGTCATCATCACGCCGTACTAGATGATTTGCTCGAGCTTTCTTTCCTTCCATTTTGATGTTTTTGTTCTGTTTGTTCAGGTATCTCTGCACATGCCAAGTGAGCTATGTAACCCAAGAGGCCCATGAAACTTGTTCAAAGCATGTTTTGCAGTTATAAAAATAAATGGATGGCAATCTCTACAGAAAAACTTTCCTTCTTAATTCGACCTTTATATATACTCTCCGCTGCATGAATGAACCAACCTGGATAGATTGAGTGTGATGGATGAGTGGATGGAGGGATGAGATAGGAGGGAGATGTGGGTGAAAAGACCGGATGAGAGAACCATTCGGAGATGAGTGAGAGAGAACAAGGGAGGGGGAAGTGATGAATGGATGCTACGATGCCCAAAAGTCATTCAGGTGAAGTGATGAGGTGCCACTGAACGGCTGAATTCGCCCTCTCTCTTCCTCCCCTCTAACAGAGCCTCCTGTTTTCACCGTTCATTCAGACTCGTAAATGTTGCTTTTGAAGCCATGCGAAAATCTTACGTTTCTTGATCAGTATTAAGATAAGGATGGTTGGTTTTCCACCCACATATTTTGCAGCCTTATGAAGAAATATTTAATTTCATTTTCTGCTTTTTTTTTTCCCCGTGTTGTTTCCCCCCGTTGTCCTGAAGGTTAGCAGAGTGGTTGAGTTGTGAGGAAATTAAATTTATGTTGCAAAAATGGAATTTCAGGTTGCAGAACACATAGCTCCAGTACCATAATAGATTTGGTATTTTGTAATGAATGGCTTATGGATGTAACATTTCAGTACATACACACTAGTACACACTTGTTTCTACTTAGAGCTCAGCTTGGCGTCCGTGTTCATCCGTGTTTTCTTGGATTCAGATGCAGCTGGACACTGACTGCTTGCTCTGGCTCTCTCTCCTGCAGGGTTATGGCTTCCCGGTGTCACAGCTGTTCGACATGCTGCTGGAGATGAGGGAGCAGTACGGAGAGATCCTGCTCAAGAAGTGGAACATCACCTTCAGGTACTGATGAATACAAGACAACCGGCCTTTGCTGTTTGCGTGGAAGAGGCCAAAAGAGACTGAGAGAGGGAGATCGTGTGCTTCTTGAGGCGACATCAGGGCGATAATTCTGTTTTTCAGCAGCTGGGGACATGTTTCTGACCTTCCCCTTTCTAGTTTTAAGGTCATAAGGGCGCAACAACAAACACACACACACACACACACATGTACACACCAATGTTGGTTTGTGGGAAATGTCCCCGTCCTGGTTTTGAAGTTTTACGACCAGCCAGAGAGAGGAAGTGTTTTAAAGCAAACGTCCGGAACATTCTCTGCCCTTCAGAATGGGTAGTACCCTTACAAGACTGTGTGTGTGTGTGTGTGTGTGTGTGTGTGCGTGTGCGTGTGCGTGTGCGTGTGTTTGGGTGTGTGTGTGTGTGTTTGGGCTTACATGCCATTGTTTCACCATCGCTTTTGTCCAATGACACCAGTGGGACTTGCAGCAGCGAGAACGGACAAACAAACACTCTCACTCCCTCTCTCCTTCCCCTCTCTCTCTCTCTCTCTCTCTCTCTTTCTCTTTTTCTCTCTCTCTCTGTTTTTCTCACACACACACACACACACACTGGGGAAGCCACAGGAATGTTGTGTTGTATTGTTGGAGAGAGAGAGCTCTCCGGTTCACGGCCTCTCCATGGAACGTTGGAACGTCCGAACTCTGGAGCGCCAACAAGAAGTGGGGGTGGTGAAAGAGGGGAGGGTGGTAAGAAAACCTCAAGCATTAGAATGACCCCCAATGTGATGATTGAGTGTGTGTATGTGTGTGTATGTATCTATATATATAGATATATACACATACTGTATATATATTTAGAGAGTGAAACAGGGGCTGATTGCATCTCAGTCATTCCACTTGACCTCTTTTGTAATTATTTTCCTATGTTTTGTATTTGTCTTTCTGCAGGCAGGTGTTGGACCAGGACAACTACAGTCCAATCCCAGTCTCAACAGAGCAGGAGTACAGACACTACACTTCCCAGTTTCCCCTGCAAGACCCCGAACTGGACAAGGTAACTGAGGGAGAGAGCAGATAGTGACAGGATCTCAGGGGACATCAAGATGAACAATGAAGAGGAAGAAAGTTAAATCTCGTGTTGTTTTTCACAACCATTTAACGTCTCCCGAGAAATAAAGCCTGAGTGCGAGTTCTGGTTGATGAAGTGAGGTTGCTTGTGCACAAAATGCGAAGTAAAATTTGAATATAATCTCACTTGATCCTTTTTTTTTCGCTCTATTTCCTCTAGCTTCCCTTCCCCAAGAAGCTTCCCTTCTCCGAGTTTGTGCCAAAAGTCTACTGCCAGCTCAAAGAGTTCATCTATGCCTGTCTGAAATACAGTGAGGATCTTCATCTCAGGTACACATGCATACAAAACCTATGCTTCTTACTCTTCCTCTGTCACTGACATCCATGCAGTCAGTTTTCGCCTTATTGAGGAATAGTTTTTCCCACTTAGTCGTGGCTAGTTTCCTCTGGCTTTCCTCGTAGTGGATCTAACGATCACATCAAACCGGACTTACAAGATTCTGCACACTGATCTGAGCTTTGAGTCTGTGGACAAGCTATTAACTCCGGTTAGGAGAGGTGGAGCCCAGGCAGTCAACATAAAAGGATTTTCCATTGTTCAGTCTCTCCCTACCTGCTGGAAAGCTAATGCTGGCTACCCAGGTGTCTGCAGGCTGATATCAAGAAACGCAAACATCTGGAGCACATCATTTAGTGAGCAGACTGTGCTGAAACTGGTTGTCAGTGTTCTACTTAGTTTTTTAAAAAATGTGCATACTGATGTGCAGCCCTCAAGCAGTGCAGGTCTTTTATTATTCTCCTATTAAATGATGTTTTGCAGGGAAGAAATAATTTTCTTGTCTGTAGAAAACATTGTCATAGAGAACAGAAGCCTCTTACTGATACAGCACAGTCCCTTTTTGTGGAGTAAAAACCAAACAAATGAAATGTATATTCTTTATGAATTTGGAATAAAAGGTGACAGCCGTAGTGCCAGTTATGTTTGTTGAAACTAAAATGGAGCTGCTGAACACCGGGTCGTAGCAGGGGGCGAGTGTTTTGCCCCATAAGGCTTCCTTTACCCCCAAGAAGCTTTTTTTCCTCCATCGCTTTCCACCGCTGTCTCTCTCATTCGCTCACACACACGTTCCATTGGTTCTTTCCATTCGGATCAGGGATCTTTCTCTCATTAGATTTGGCCCACATTAGGACAGACACACACACACACACACACACACACACACACACACGCACACACACGCCACAGCTCGGCAATCAAGTCCAGCTTCTGTTCCATGTTCTGTAGAGGTTAAACAGTAACCTTCTGAGTCCGTGTGTGTGTGTGTGTGTCTGTGTGTGTGTGTGTGTGTATTGGTTATGGTTGATGGAAGAATTAGCTAAAACAATGCAGCTACTTTTCTACTGAGGAGACGAGCAATCAGGAAACAACTTCCGCTGTCCAGAAGTATTTCACAAGGCTGGGACTCAGCCAGACACAAACACACACACACACACACACACACACACACACACACACACACACACACACACTGAACAATATACATGGAGACATACACACATGCACACACCAAAGAAACCTGAACTGTATATGTAAACTTACAAAAACACAAGATGTAAATGCTGAACCAGGAAAATCTACACATTTTCCAGAGAGAGGAACACACACTTTTCACACACATTTTAAACAAACACACACACAACGAATCTTTCTGTTTGATATGTATTATTAGTGTCAAACTCTAACTTGGTTGGTGATGTTTTTGTATATCTTCAGCATGCATAAGTGCACTTTTGTAGCTGTGTCTGTGTTTCTTTTTATGCGTACTTGTGTGTGTGTGTGTGTGTGTGTGTGTGTGTGTGTGTGTGTGTGTGTGTGTGTGTGTTTGTGTGTGTGTGTGTGCTGGTTCTCCGTGGGGGCTGGGAACCGGGGAGGTACCATTGATCCATGACCGGCGGAAGAAAAAGAGACACAGGCAGGAGGAGGAGTGATTGGAAAAAGTCATCTAATCAAAAGAGAGGAATTGGTTTAAACAGGAAAAAAAAAAAGATGGGATGAAAAGAATCAGTCTTTGTCTATTTGTCTCTGTCTGTTTTCAGACATTTACTGTGGTAACGATTGGATGTGAAGCGCTGATCCAGCCGGGGGGAAACACTCTCAAAGACATAAATAGGATAATTTAGCTCTTAAAGGAGCTATATGTAAGTTTTTGCTATTGCTACATAGCTAGCATAGTTAGCATTAACAGCTGTTTACTTACCGGTCCGACTTCAGCATCAGACTTCATTCCTTTACTCGCCAACAGCTGTCTCCAGAGGTGGAAAGCAACACCAATGTGTTAACTCTTGTGTGTGTCATGTCTTTTCTTTAGCATGCTAACCAGCTAGCCCCAGCCCGTCTCGCCACTTTCCGATAGCGGCTCACCGGAGCCTCCAACCTGTCCTGAAGATCTCTTGTCAAGCTACGATCAGCACCGCTCGCTGCTGGCAAGAAACCAATATCCCCTTTAAACTCACCTCAGAGGTGCAATGTGTAATGAATCTTTTATTTACAACAAAAAAAAAAAGGTATATCAGGCTGCACCTGTGAGGAGCCCTCTGCAGCTAAAACAAGCTGCTAAGACACGTGCATGCTACCTTGTGCGGTGTTACACATGACAAAATAAGTCAATATAAGAAAAAGAAAAGTCATAAAATCAGGTATCTTGCTGCTTTTGAGGATACGTTTCCATGAATACAGTCTGCTTTGTTCCGATTCACTGGATTACTTAAATAACTCTGTGCTCGACTCCGTCTGAACTCACCACAATGTCCCAGACAGATGTTTTTCAAGTAACAGTTTCTCTCTGGTCTCCTGCTGACCAGACAGCACTAATCGCTCTTTTCAATCAGAGTAATGACTCCACTATTTGACCTGGCTTGATTTCTACGGTTGTGCACACCCTGCTATCTGGTTACCGCAGCGGCACGCCTTCCTGCCCGGCTTCAAACACACGCACACGCATACAGCCGCACAGGTCCGGATGCAGACGGGACGATGGAGCAGGATTGTGGTCATTGATCCCCCCCCGACCTCTGACCTTAACCTCTGTTCACATTTCTGATTTGGCGGAAATGGAGTGTGTGTTTGTGTGTGTGTGTGTGTGTGTGTGTGTGTGTGTGTGTGTTTTGCTGCTTTTCTACTTCATTCTAGATGCATTACTCTTCTTTTGTTATCGTGCAAGTGAATGTCTGTTGGACAATCTACGTATTTTTAACCACACTACTGATGTGGCTCTAATCATATCTGAACGATGAACAGATTGATTGGCATTAAACTTTGCATAGACACTCACGCTGGACCGTTGCATCCTACAGAATTTGAAGAGACTTAATACATTTAATAGCATTTGCATATCTCTGTTTTGCCCTTTTTAAATTAATGACTCATTTACCTTTTTTAAAAAATATTTCTGGAAGTGTTCTCAATTGATTACACACACAAGATGGCGTCCTGTTACACTACACAGGTCTTAAGTGAATTCTTGCCTTAATGTCTTGTAGTTTTGCAACGATACAAACGCTCAAAATGAAGGAAACGTCTCTTTAAAGGAGGCGTTCAAAGGAAACTGAAAGCGGTTGTTTTGACTTTTCGTCCTTTGAGAAAACACAGTAATTCTCATCCAGTCACACTCAGACTTACAGTTGTCTGTTATTTTCTCTGTCACGGTTCGAGAAGCAAAGACTCCACTTGACCTGGGTGGTGGTTTGGCAGGAGCTTGAGTGATGAAGATTACTCAGCTCTGTGATGTTTTAAGAGGAAGAGGAGATGAGGTGATGTTGGCATGAAAGTTTGTGGGAAGGACACCGACCTGTACCCTGGAGTTAGAACAGCTGGGCTCACAGCCAGGAGCTTGCAGGTTAACTTTAGAGTAAGGAACCAGCACCTTATGTTGGTTTTGTTGTTTTTGGAGCTGCCACACAACAAACGGATGCTCCGTGATCCTCACACTCGACCCCAAGCTCCGGTCCAGCTTTAGAAGACTGTGGGTGCGAATGTGTGGAGCCGTGAATGTGAAGCGGGGTGTTTCTGAGAAAGAGCATGCTCGCTCACCCCCGGCCTGTTCGAGGTAAAGACTGGGAAGAAAACAAGCAGCTGTGTGTGGAGGCGAGAACACTTCTGTGGCCACGGTTTCCACACAAGAGGAGACAATCTAGTCAAATCTCGGCCATGAATTGGCTGTTAGATCGCAGATTTCTCCAGCTGAGATCCAGCAGCTGTCAACCTGACGCCAAAGTGCTTTTAAAACTGGTTCGATGTAGCCTGGTGTCCAGTTCCCGCTAATCACAGGTGGTACGTTTTGTTCTGGAGTCGCTGTTAAACCAGTCACAGACTTTAAAGGAGACATTTTGGTTGGACTTCAGCTAATGGCTCATCTCGTAATTTAGTGACGCTGTTAAGTTTGTCAAGTCCTAATGTCTCTCTGGTGCTGCTAGCTTGTCGAGTGGTGTAACGGCGTCATTAGTGGTTCTCCGAAAAGTACGACCGACCTGTTTATAAACATGAATCGTTGCTCATATTCAGTTGATTTGGAAAGAATCGTGGTCAAAAGATTCAGTCACAGCAACTTTTTGACTGTGTTGACAATTCAAAAGAGATGAAGATATTAAAATAGCTGCATCAGACCATCCAATTTTGTATGACTCTGCTCTATAAACCATAAATTGCTGTGCAAAGTTAATGGTTTCCAGTCAGTCATAAGACATGAATATATGCTGGAACCATCTTTTCTTATGTTAAATGTGTATGTTTCTGGTTAAGCACGTGTTTTATCTTCTCGTCATGCTAACTTAGCATTTTGAGCTCTGTCAGTGAATCAGTTGTAGTTTATTGTGCGGCGCCGTTTCTGAGCTCTCGCACTAATCCTCCATGTTGTAACCTAAACATTATACAACTACGTAACCGATACTCGTGTTTCTTAACAAACAGCCTGTGTTTACGAAGCTCGTACCGCTGCCACTTTAGAGGGAGATCTCTGTGCATTTTGTACCACATGACCTCATAGTGGCCACTCACTAATTTCACATAGTTCCAGTCACATCGCTGAAGAGCTGAACCGCAGTGACATTTACTGTGAGAAGTGCTGTTTCAGTGACGAGTGATGTAGAAAGTCGTGCTAAGGAGCCATTTGAGGGTGAGAGAAAAATATGAGAGGAACTCTTATTTGCCTGCCATTATACACACACACACACACACACACACACACACACACATACACAGAAACAGCATGTACACTCACTCACTCACTCAACCTGTCCATCTTCCAAACGTCAGCACATACAGGGAGCCGGGTGGACTTGGCTGCAAACTGATGACCGCAGTTGATTTCTATTATTAAATGTGAGGACCGCGACGAATCACAGTCACTCATTGCTCCACACTTGGATTAGGACAATGTGTGTGTGTGTGTGTGTGTTTGTGTTTATGTGTGTGTGTGTGTGTACGTTCCTTTACACTGTGTCTCGTGGTACAGTACGTGCATACCTGTGGCTTCCTGGCTACGTGCGCTCTGACCCCTTTACTGTTTTCACTGCTGCTGACTATGTTCTTTTTTTTTTGTGTGTTGTTGTCATTGTTGTTTCTCTTGGTGTATTTTTAGCAAATACCTCTGCATGTTTCCCTCCGTCGCTCACTGTGCTGTAAACACGCCTGCACTGCAGCCATTTGGCTTCATCTTGACAGCGTCGACCACTGTGCATTTATTGTGACTGATGGTGGCATAAATATCATGAAATTCAATCTGGATTCTGCGGTGTGTCTATATTTATATATTTATATATATGTGTGTGTGTGCACGCTTGCTAGAGTTCACTAGCATACATTGACTTTTTGCCACTTTCCACACACACACACACACACACATGCAATTTTTGTCCACTCTGCACTTCTGCCGCTCCAGGAATTTTCCCCCCCTTGCTCTGAATCGTCGGAACGTTTTTAGGATTCCTTTGCTTTTTTGGAAACAAAGTGAGTTTGGAATTCCACCTCTCGCTCTCCCTCAGCAGACACGGTGTGTGTGTGTGTGTGTGTGTGTGTGTGCGTGCGCGTGTGTGCGTGTGCATGTGTGTGTGTGCTTAGGTTGAATTCCAGGCACACACAATTTACTGATTTGGTTGGAATGTGTTTGTTACCCACAGGGCTCTGGAATCACACACACACACACACACACAAAAACACACACATGCACTAAGACACACACAAAACACAGATTCCTCTTCATCGTCTCTCAGTGGGAGAAAGCGATCGCTTACGTTTCCGCTGATTATCCCTCTCTGCGTGATGTGTGTTTGACCTCCTCCGACCTTTTTGTGCGTGCATGTATGTTGTACTATAAAATGGGTTTTGTATATTTACAACCTTCTGAAATGTGTCCCGACTGATTTTGATGGTGTGTGTGTGTGTGTCAGTATTTGTCCCCCTTCCTGTGTGTGTGTGTGTGTGTTCAACCTCTTGCACACACAGGCCTCAGTTCAGCTCTTTGTGCAGGTTGAACCAGTTATTAAACAGCAGGTGATGCTTCGCCAGGGACGCACGCTGCCATGAAAAACCACACTAGACTCCCCACAATGTGCAGGAATGTCTTCACTGAACATCACCCACATTTCAAACATAACAAAACTGATAGTATGTCAGAGATTTGTATAAGTGGGTCTGATTATCCATCATCAAACAATTTGTTTTAACAGGAAATCTGAGCTCATTTCAGACTCAACAGCCCGCAGGCTGTCTTTATCCTTTGTTGGCTGTACAGAGGTGGTAATTTTATGACTATTTAAAATTGGTAGAGGACTGGAGTGGGTAAATATATTTAGAAAATAATCAAGGAGGGTGACAGAATTCAAAAATAGGTTTTTGGATTTTTATCTAGCTTTCCAGAAGTCTGTCATTTCAATGATTTGTAATAGTCTGAGTCTTCAATTGCTGTTTTTGAGTTGTTAAGCTTATGTTAAAGCTGCAGTCTTATCAAGAGGCTTAAACCAATGGTAGACTTCTAATGAGCCTGACAGTTAATAACATGGTGATGTGCTCATTTGAATTGGCTGACAGTTAAACTTTTTCCAAATGGAGAGACTCGCAGACAGAGAAATTCACTTAAACTGTTTGTACTGGCTTCCAGACGCAGCAGCTTTCTGCAAGGGATGGAAGAAATCGCTTCTGCACAGTCACTGATTCTCTGTCTTTCTGTGTTTATATGTGTGTGTCTGTGTGTGTGTGTGTGTGTGTGTGTGTGTGTGTGTGTCTTCAGTTCCACGGAGGTCGACGATATGATCCGCAAGTCGACAAATCTGTTGTTGACCAGAACCCTCAGCCACTGTCTGCAGTACGCCATTAAAAAGAAGAATGTCGGGCTGGCAGAGGTATTGTGTTTGTGTGTGTTTGTGTGTGTTTGTGTGTGTGTGTGTCCAGTGTGTAAAAACCCCAGCCTGCTGCTTGTTATAATCTCTGAGGGAACAAGCTAATGTTGTTTGCACAACTTCAGTGTAACTCTGTTGCTCAGAACGGTCATTCTCAACATTTCCAGCTCATTTACCGACACAGAAAAAAAAAAAAAAAAAGACACTTCCCCTTATCAACCTGTTGTTGTTGGGGATTTTCATTCTCCATGCGTTTTGTTTCCATGCTCCATGATCAGCCCTAGAGACCAAACACTCAGAACAGGATGTAATGATAAGATTGCGTGTTGTGGAAAATTCAGTAACTCTGCGTCCTTCTTTTAATAATCATAAACGGTGCTGAATTCCTGAGTAACGAGCAGTGTATCAAGACAGATGTTCAAATGGAGGCTTATGATGCATTAAGTCAAACTGGACTGATTATAGTAGACAAACACTTTTATTCAGCAGATTAATTAATCTTATCGAATTAATTATTATGATATCTTCTCATAAATAAAAGTAGATCTTCCCAGGAAATGAAGGTAAAGGTCACGGCAGCAACATAATGTCATAATGTAATCAGCACAGTCACACATGTAGGAACATTATACGTTTATATTCAATGGTGCGTTTGATTATTTTTTTAAATAAGAGACATAAATAGTTTATATCTGACATGGCTGAAGTTTCCCGGTGTCATTTTTGTGTCCTCTGTCTGTTGGATGTTTACACTCAGTTGGTGCAGGTGATCATTAACACCACCCACCTGGAGCAGAGCTGCCACTTCCTGGAGGAGTTTATATCAAACATCACCAATGTTCCTCCTGACACAGTAAACGCTACCAAGCTGTACGGGACCTCCACCTTTAAGGTAAACACAGACACACTCTTGTCCCAGCATGCAACACAAACACACAGCCATTATCAGAACTGTCCTCTCTGATCTCTGTCTGGTGTCTGGTGTCCTCTTGCAGGACGCTCGTCATGCGGCGGAGGCGGAGATCTACACCAGCCTGAACGCCAAGATCGACCAGTTCCTGCAGCTGGCTGATTACGATTGGCTGGCCGCGGTGCAGGGAGGCGGGACTCTGACTGCCAGCGACTACCTGATCGACCTGATCGCTTTTCTGAAGAGCACCTTCAGCGTGTTCACCAACCTGCCTGTTAGTACACACACACACACACACACACACACACCAATACCACTCTTATATCTGTATTAGTGGTCGACTGATATGGGTTTTTCAGTTGCATCTGATAAAATACAACAATTTAATAATTATAATAATGAGGGTTGAACAATTAATCTTAACAAATACGGCCCATTGCAATATCTCAATAGCAAGAGCTGCAATTTTAAGGTGAGGTTAAGGTAGAATGTGTCATTACAAACCATAAATGAAGCGTTGTGATGCTACAGAGACGCTTCAGCCTCGTATTCTCCAGATGTAAAGGAACATGTTTGTTTGCTACAAGCTCCAACAAAAATCACATCGTCATCATTTTTAATTTGTTTCAGTGAAAGTGAAATGCAAAAAATGCCTATTCCAGCTGAAATCGTTGACCCAAGACACAAAAAAAGCTGAACTTAATTAATTAATATTTATTTAACACGTACGTATGTCTGCAGATATGTTTTTCAGACATTTATTGTGAATCAGCCTTGTGAGCGCAGCTAATACAGATTATCTCACTCGGCCTGATTAATCGGTCTATCACTAATCTGTTGCTAAAATGTTGCACTATTCCTTTAAACTATGATACTATGATGTCATGAAAATAGTGGTTTAAAAAAAAGAAAAGAAATCTCTGTAAGTAGTGGACTTAATTTCATAATTTGTCTCTTAACTGATTTATACATTTTCAGGTCCACAGGAAATAAACCTGGAACATTAGTGTCCGCTACACGTAGACACGACCACATCCTCAGTGTGAATGTGTGTGTTGATGTGTGTTATATAAGCTCACTCAGCAGTTCCTCTCTCTGCATGTTAGCATGAGACATCACAGGGCAGGACAATCTGCTTTACTTCGTTAGAGTATCAGCTTGTTACGGGTTAGATCGTTAACATGGGGCCCGTTAAGCTCATTAAAGGGTGAGCTGGTCAGGTCAGCAGCACCAGATTACACAGCAGCTCCGGCTATTGACTCTACAGCCCGACTGCAATGACATTATGCTCTCCATCAGGATTTTATATTGCACCATGAACAGTGTAGAGTGTAGACAACAAATCATTCAGCAGCTATACGACATCACATCGAGCATCGTAATCACTTCCTGTTGTAGCAGCCGCTCTAAATGAAAAGCCAGTATTTTAGTAGCTTTAGGCCACAGTGTTAATAATCAGGATTAATTGATAAGTTTCCTTAACACCAATTAACACCCGAAAGTGTCGACTTGCCAGCCTCTTTTTGAAAGATCATGTGACCATCGTTTCATTTCAAAAAGTGACAGGAAGGTGTATGAGTGTTGGAGAACTGTAGTTTCCTACTAATATATCGAGCAGTGAACTGGACAGAGGTTCCAGATGTGTTTGTCTCACTGTAAAGTTGTCTTTTAGGTTCAGTTTATTTTTAACAATGAGATAATGTCACTCAAAACATCTCCTCAGTTTTAAGCTCTTTATTTGAATCTTTATCTCTGTTTTCATTAGGAAAAAAAAAAAAACTGCAAACACACACACACACACACACACACACACAAACGGGCGAGCTGTAAGATGATTGCGCACAGAGATTTGGCCAAAGCGGGTCACAAGGCCATAAGGCCACACACACACAGTGGTTGAGCTAAGTGTTTTCCAGCACTTCTAAGAAGCTTTTCCTACACCCCCACGAGCCCCGGACATGACCCCGACACACACACACACACACACACACACACACACACACACACACACACACACACAGGTTAACACACACTCATGCAGTGTGGGGCCTCCTAAGTAGATCAGATGCTATGGATCTAAAAAGCTGGGTGGTATGACCCTCTGAAACAGAGGTGATCATATAAAAGAGTAGAGTTACTCAGAAATGAATTAGATACTATTGAAGGGAGCAGGCAGGAGTCAATAGACCCAAGAACAAAAAAATTTGTTCTGCTACTATTAGGTACTGTTGCTACTACTGCTAGTTTGGTGCTGCTTTACCATTACTAGCACTAATTTTGCTAAATCTGCAGTACCTCCGGTATACGGGTCTTAATGAACCAAAATCTGACACTGCTGATACCGCTGCGTCTTCTAGTGCGACTGCAGCCTCAAAAATGGAGAGAAAATATAGATTCTAGTTTGTAAAATCCAAGCGGTGAAAAATGAAGCCAACAAAAACTGCAGTTCCTCTAATTACCACTAGAGTCTGACTCCAACAGTGAGTCAGTCCCCATAGACTCCCATGTTAAAATGTCCAACTTTTCAGCTGTTCAAATTTTATTAAGACTTAAAGTTCTGCCTAATTAAAGGTGACACCTTTGAGTGACAAGTGGCTGCACCGAAGTCTCAGCTCCACCTCTTTGCCCGATTTTTCACTGCCAGCTCACTCTGAGCTTCACAACCACTCTTCGGAAACCTGTGGGTGACGTCACGGAGGCTACGTCCATCTCTTTACTTATCTTTGTTGATGGTAAAAATCACACCCTGATAAGCTGAGGTTTAAGGTAAAACAAGGAAATAAGAGATAAGAAAATGCAATACGTGGTAGAGAGTGGAGCAGATGTTGGGGAGGCTCCAGCCCACTCAGAAGATTTGAAGTGTGTGACAGGTATTGGAGGAAAATCAAGATTCCAGGAATAAGTGATTTTTTAAAAAGTTTTTATGACTAAAAAATAAAACCTGAGAGGTTATGCAACTAACAATAAGCACACTGAGAACCCGCAGGAACGCACACACTGACCCGTCACCGATATTAATGGAGTGAAGGCCTCGCGGTGACGCAGCAACATTCTTGCAATGATCTGGCACATTCTCCATATATGTGTGTGTGTGTGTGTGTGTGTGTGTGTGTGTGTGTGCGTGCGTGTGCGTGTGTTTTCTGCTCATGTGGTTGTTTTAACAGCTCTGAATTTAACCAGTTGGAAGCAGACGTGCACTGAGGAAAACTCAGCAGGCTCACATTTCTTAAACAACTTTAGAGAAGGGTACACAGACACGTTCACCGTCCCAGTTCTCACTAGAGGGGAATATGCTGCCCTGTCCAAGAGCTAATAATACCGCTCAGAGGTCAGCGCGACGTAGCTAAATACTCATAATCGAATTGAGCTCAGATTTAAAGATGGAACGGGGGGAGAGAGGCATGAAAAGGTCTCAGGAGTGAAAATAATCATATGAAAATTAGAAAGAAAATTTTGGACGCGTAGCTCTCCAGTTTTATGACTTATAAGCTCCTTGATCATTTTTTTTTTTCTGAAGCGCACTGAAAAGGTTTGGCGGCGGCTTCTCCTCCGTGTGTCCAGGAGTTCTCCGTGGTGCTTCAGCACGTCGCCACATAAAGCCAGATTAGCAACATCTCAGGGGCCCGTGTGCAATAAATACCGTGGTGCAGAAAGCCGCCAACGTCCTCGCAGCAGTTTTGATTGAGGAGCTTTGTTTCCATGCAGTTGTTACACTCCCTCAGTTTTCATTTTTCCCATTAATAACACACCAGAATCAATGTTTTGCCATGCGCTTAATGTCCCGGTTTATGTTTCTTGCCGTAGGGAACTCCAATAGAACACGCTACCTTACCGGTGAGTATCTGGGTTGTTGTGGTAACGGAGTGATGTTGTACCAACCCCTGACTGACCTTGTTTAACCCTAATTTGACCCCTCCCTCCCACACACACACACCTGAGAGTTGACCAACCAGCATGTGAGATGTAAAGGAAGTGCTGCACGTTTGCCTGATATGTGTTCATGTGCTCAAATCTCTGTCCCAATACCAGGGAGGGAAATCGTACCCCGCCACCAGCCAGTGCTAACCAATTGTTTGCATTTAAGCTAATGTACCAGAAACTCTGGCAGGTTACACCGTCATTTGGAGATCCTGCTCTAGTCTAAAACTTTATTTACTCTGTAAAATAGTTGATATTTAATCCTTTATATCTGATGTGGTTATGCAATCTTGACTAGAGCACGTCTGGTCTTCACTTTCTAAACAATAAAAAAATGAAATCTAAAGAAAAAGCCAATAAAAAAAAAGTTTTTTAGAAAGTATTTACTACTCGTTCCACTAGACAAAAATAAATTTCCAACCCTGGTGTCTGTCAGATGAAATGTGGTCTCTAGTCCTTGAAGTGAAGCTGCTTGCACTGGCTCTTTGTGTGTGTCAAGGTTACATTCAAAGAGAAAACATTCACAAAAATGCATCCAAACCCTGAGTCCAGACTTCATTTTTGTGGTGTTTCTTGAGTGACATGAACAAATACCTGCTGTAATGCAGCAATCTGTGATTGTTCCACAAAGACTAAATCTGGAGCGTCTCTCTTTACGGTGATTTGGAGGTTGACTATGTGAACTGAATTCCCAAACACATAAGTAGATTCCCATTTTCAGCTGTTTTCCAGGTCATGAATCAGAATAAGCACCTGTAACCCTTCAGATTCACCCTGAGTACTCCGTCACTCTCATATTCCCTGCCTCAGATTTAGTCAAAGAGCTCTGGGGTGTCGCACATCAGTATCCTTTTTTTTTTTTTTTGTGCTGTGATCCCACCTCTTGACTTTTGGCTGCCCTGACTTGCTGTTCATTTGACTGACAGGTTTCTGGATGGACAGAGAGCATATTATACACCGTGTCGAATCCCTTCCAGGAGTTGTGAATCACTGCGTTATGGCATTGTGAAGCACTGACTTACCGTGCTGCTGTGTTTCTCACTCGGCCTGCTTCTAGCGTTATGAGGCCGAGGCTGAATCCAGCTGAGAGCACAAGCTGTGTCCGTAACGGGAGGCGCAGTTTTGTTGGAGATGCATCGATCTGTTGTTACACTGAAAACCTTCACATATGAGGTTCTGGTTGTTCTAACAGATTTGTCAAGAGCCTTTTGAGTCTAGATTTAGCACAAACATGATCTCACACAGCTTCAGATGTGGAAATATCCCCTGCAAAATATGTTATCGAACCCTCGTTGTGTTTATGTGATGTTATATTGTACTTGCTCTGCCTTGGTCAGATCACCACAGCATTTGTAAATAACTTGTCATTGTCAATGGCGATCGTTAGCACAGCTAACTGAACAGGACTATAATAGTGTGTTTCACCGCACACAGACCAAAGAAAATACCCTGAAAATAACTGTGTTTGAATATTTGACCACATCTGTTTTTGACCACAAACACACACACAAATGTTTTTGTTGTCGCTGGATCGGAACCAGATTTTCAGGATGCGTTAGAAGCTTCATTAAACTTGTTTTAGTTTCAAGTATAAAAGCTGCACTTATATTATAATACAATATCATCATATTAACAATGGATCAAACGACTAAATGTGTTGTGAAAGGGGTCGTTCATAGTGACGAACTCATCTAGATCACTAGACTCTGCGGTACCTCTCAGCTCCGCACAACGTTTTAGCATCTTTCTTTGAAGCTTTAGCATGATGCTGTAATGAGTCTCTACGTCTTCGAAAAATACCATTCCCCGCCCCTCCTGACCCTCATCTGTTTTTCAAACTGAGCCCCGCCCTCTTCAAACGCGTGAAAAACACAGTAGAAACTGTAACTTTGTCAGAAACGTCTTCATGGAGAAAACCGTCACGGATAGTAAGAAGCTTTGGTGGAGAAAGTACGTTCTCAGCTGCGTTATCCCGTGTCTGAGACAGGTGCANTTGAAGCTTTAGCTTGATGCTGTAATGAGTCTCTACGTTTTCGAAAAATACCATTCCCCGCCCCTCCTGACCCTCATCTGTTTTTCAAACTGAGCCCCGCCCTCTTCAAACCCGTGAAAAACACAGTAGAAACTGTAACTTTGTCAGAAACGTCTGTCTTCATGTAGAAAACCGTCACGGATAGTAAGAAGCTTTGAAGGAGAAAGTACGTTCTCAGCTGCGTTATCCCGTGTCTGGCCACTAGAGGGCAGAAGAACTTCAAAGAGGTTGTTAGACATCCATTACAGACATATTAACTACTTATGAAGTTTGTTTAGGTAAATAAATGCCCGTTTATACACCAAGCAACATCAGCAGTGCCCGAACCATACAGTTAAAGAGCCGTAAAACCAAAACAATGAGCTTAAAACTCGCTCTCACATTACACACAGTCATTTAATTCAATATTAACAACAAAGATATTGATTCATGCAGCTTCATATTTAAACTTAACTGTTAAATTTCAGCTCCTGAGAGTTGAAATAGTCCCGGAGACAGAGACAGAGAGAGAGAGAGAGAGAGAGAGAGAGAGAGATGTGTTTATTAGCATATTTTCCTCTCATTACTCCTCCTTTTCCTTCCTCGTCGCCCCCTTTCATTCCTCGTTGTTGATCATTCACCACCCCTCTGTTTCTCCGCCTGACCCCGCCAGTCTCGTCCCCATCCTTTCCCCTCACCTCCTTCCCTCCACCTCGCCTGCTTTCTTTCTCTTTTGTCTATTTGTTCAGCCGTTAGCAGCTGAGTAGTTTTTAATGAGCTCTTTGATGAACGTCTCTCGTTAGCTGGAAGGAGGGTTGGAGGGGAGAGGTGGAGGTTTAGTATGATGTCGGAGGATGGAGAAGCGGCATCGCTCGGTGCCGCGTTCACTCCCTAACTGTCTCTCCTTCACTTCTCCTCCATCCTTCTCACCTTCAATCCTGCTCTTTCCTTTCTCACCTTTCCACTCGATTTTTTTCCTTTACTCTGATTAACTTTCCTTCCCTTACTTCAACTTCCTTTCCTCCACTTCCTGTCTTTGCTTTTCTCTTCCCTTTTCCTTTCCTTTCCTTTCCTTTCTTAAACATTACTTTCCTTTCCTCGTCTTGCCTTTACCTTACTCATCTTTTCTTTTATTTCATTTCCTCCCCTCTTTCCTTTCTTCACATTCTCTTTCCCTCGTCTACCTTCCTCACTTCTCTTTACCTTTCCTTTTTTTCACATTTCAGCATCTTTCCTCTCCTCACTTGTCCTCTTTCTTTCCTTTCCTTTCCTTTCCTTTGCTTTCCTTCCCTGTACCTTGTTTTCTTTTCTTTTCCTTTCCTTTCCCTCGCTTTCCTTTCTTTTCCTTTCTTCCCCTATCTTCATTCCTCCTCCTCCTTCCTCCTCCTCCTCCCTCCTCCCCGCCCCAGGCTAATCGTTCCCAGTTGTCTGTATTGAACTCTGAGACAACGCCATTTCTGTCAGACAGACCTACCTGTGTGCTTTTGTGTGTGTCAGTCTGCCCAGGTTCAGGACATGTAAATAGAATTAGCCCATTTCACGCTCAATCTCACCCTATGATAATTGACCCCTGGGGTTGTGTGGAGTGTGTGTGTGTGTGTATGTGTGTGTGTGTGCATACAGAGTTCAGAGGCCAGCATCGTATTGGAGGATATCCGGCCAGTCGTAGGTGTGTGTTTCTCGAACATATGTGCTCGCACGTGTGCGCCGTGTGTGTAATTTGATTTCCCTTTGAGGTGAGGGCTGCCTCTTGAATGAACTGCGCTCCAGACTCTTTCCTGGAGGTGGACCTCAGTTCACTCACTGCTACAATGGGATCTTTCTGCTGCTGTCGGGTTTGTTATATAAGATAAGATGAATTTTATGGATCTCCGAGGGGAAACCAGTTTATTACAGCGGCAGCGAGTTGAGCTGCTGCCTGGAGAACGGAGGAAATGATATTAAAGTTTGTCACGAACATTAAGAAATTACTTATTTAGACTGTTTGTTAATGAAAGACAAGAATTTAAAATAACCTGTCTCTTACCGTGTTATTTAAACTTGGATTTACAGACTAGGTTCATTTTTTTGATTGCTAAACTACTTCTATATATTTGGAAATTAAGGAGGGATATTCCAGGAAACTCACAGAGTAAGATCGTTCCTCTGAATCATTTCTCTGAATTTTCTCAAGATCACTTTACAGGAATATAAATATGTTTTCCAGCATTTCTTTGCATTAGCTGGTGGTTTTTCACATAAACTAGACAATGGACCAGTGTTGAGAAGGACAGGAGAATGCGCCGCTGTTAAGATTAGAGATATAGTATGTTTCTTTGGTCACACATTCATTATAAAAACACCAGATCATCTACATAGATTCATGTATAAACCTGTACTAACCAAATTTTTATTTTTTCATTTTGAATTATAAATTACTTTTTACTGTAAGTGCAATTTTATGCCCCATTACTTGACAAAATACAACTGACTCCTGTTTAAATGTGAGAGCAAAAAGAAGAAAACATGCCGTGCGCTGATTAACTTCCAACTCATAACAAAAGCACAGATTTGTGTGAAACTCCTGTTAATGAAACGTTCACTGTGACAGTTTACAAACATAATTAAACAACATTTAGAAACAGTCACATGTGTGATCAGAGCTGTGTAAACACACGGTGTAATTATATGATTATAACAGGTTCACGCCAACACTTAAAGCTAAATTACCTGTGTGTTTGTCTGACCTGTGTGTGTGTGTGTGGTGTGTGTTTACATACGTGTCTAGTCTCACTGTGTGATTAATGAAGGTTATTAAAAATACACGGCTGGCCTGAGAAGCCTGGTGTGTATTGTCAATCACCTGAAGGCGTGTTTGTGTCGGCCACACATCGACGCCACGTCTCGTTTGGCGCCTTCAGAACGTGCACTTCCTGTTTTGTTTTTGCCGCTTATTTCGCACAGAAGGACAGAAATCACAGATGATTTTTTAAATTTTAAATAGTTTTCCGCGTGTTGTGATGGTGAGAACGTTAGCTCGCGTTCTCAATGTAGCGTTTTGTCAGAACTGTGTTAATAGGAAAAGGAATTTAAAAACCAATGGAAACAGAATTGCGTTATTTAATGATTACATGAAGACAAAACATGTTTTTTAGCTGTGGATTTCTTCACTTTCACTCACGGCTTTGTGGTTTTTTGTTTTTTGTTTTTTTCTTCCCCTGCTGCACTTTTACTCTTTCACTCCTCGTCTACCTCGTGTTCTGCCCCTTCCCTCTTCCCCTTTTCATCTCTCTGCTTCACTCTGTTGGAATGCAGACGTCCAGGTCAAGATCGAGGCCACGGCTAGTCACTGACATTGCACACACACATACAGTATACACTCACACACACACACGCTCAATCAAAGCCACACAAACACATGTTTTGGTTTTGGTATTAATGCGTTGTCATGTACTTCCTCATCCGCTGCTTTTATTCTTATTATGCTCCTTCATCATCCTGACTGCACCTGAACATAGCATACTTCATTAACGCTCACTGTGTGTGTGTGTGTGTGTGTGTGTGTGTGTGTGTGTGTGTGTGTGTCCGTGTCTGTGTTTTCATACACTAAAAAAACCTTGTGATAAAGTGCACTCGATCAAATTCTGATTACCACTGTGTGTGTGTGTGTGTGTGTGTGTGTGTGTAGTTAAACACACGTCACATGCAGTTGTAAGGCAGCATAGACGATAAAGAAGTAACACACTGACTCCAAACCACAACTCTATTTAAAAACACAGTGTTTCAGTCGTCTGGTGTTTTTCGGGTCAAAGGAAGTGAGTGCACCTCAACGGGTCTTTTCAAACTAAAATATCTTCACTTACAGTATATGCACGTCTCTGTTGGTCTGACTGATGCAACGTGCAGTCCATGAAAAGGTTTTGTTTTTCTCAAGACTAAAACATTTCTGGTTTAGTCGTTGCTCAGGAGAGGATGTACTTTTTTATTTCTGGATGGAGGATGGAAAACGGAAAGATGTCACAGTTGCAGGAACAATATATGGAGACCTAATCTCTCTCTCTCTCTCTCTCTCTCTCTCTCTGTGTTTCAGGGTAAAGTGGCCCAGACCGCCTGCATGTCGGCCTGTAAACACATCTCCACCTCCCTGATGCAGCTCCTTCTCGACCCGGAGGTCCGACAGATCTCCATGGGAGCTCTACACCAGCTCAACACCGACGTCAAGGAGTGCGAGAGTGAGTGTCCACGTTTAGTTTTTCGTGTTTTTAGTACAACTTTTCTTCCTTCAACTCCCTCCCTGCCCTCCTCTTTTCCTTTTCTTCCTCCCACACACGTACGCACGACACGATCAGGCAGACGGAAGGTGACGAGTCCAAAAAATCGATGCGTTTAAGTCGAAATCAGACAAAACACAGATGCTACTTGTTTGGAAACCGGCTTGAAACTGTGTCATGTGTGCAGTTTGCGTTTGGGAGCACAGGGGGCGCTATGGTTTAGGGAGAGTATCGTTTATATCCTTTTATCCTTTCTACCTTTTCTTCTTCTCTCTTCTTCCCTCACTGTTTTCTCTCTCCAGCTTCTCGTCTTCTGTCTCTTTTTCTTCTCCGGCCCTTTCCCACCGACACTAACACTTTTGCTCTTCCTCTCTTTGCCTGTCTCCTCATCCTCCCTTCTCTTCCTTCCCATCACATCCTCAACCCCCCCTCGCTCCTCCCTCGCCTTGTTTTCTTGGAGATAAAGGAGCGAGAGAAATGAAAGAGTGAGAGGCGTCGTTGGCTCGGTTTCTACATGATCAAGGTTCTCAGAGTCACAGTATGGGTCACACGGTCTGCGTGTGTGTGCGTGTGTGTGTGTGTGTGTGTGTGACATAATGTGCAGTGACATGCGTGCAGTGCTGTGGAGGGGTTAGGAGGTTACAGAGTTACTTATTCGGGGCAGACGGAGCTGGGATCAGAAGAGGAAAAAACAACAGGAAAGGATGGAGAGAAGTGGAGGGAAAGGAAGTGAAGATACAGTGGATGAATGGATGAAATGAAAGAGGTGAATAATTTGAGGGATGTGAAGAATTCAAAGGAGGGAAGGGTGGAGAAAAGGAAACCGAAGGACAGCAAGGAGATGGTGGAGGGAAAGAGGGATTAAATTTGGAGGGAAAAGGATGAAAGAATGATGGAGAGAGAAAGAGAGAAAGGAATAGGAACAAGGGATTTGTGAAAAGGTGAAATGATAAGTGGATGGATAGATTAAAGGGAGGATGGGATGGAGGGATTGAAATAAAGTGAAAATAAGGGACTGTTAAACTTTAACCTTTAAAAAGGAGGTAAGTGAATCAGAGAAACGTATTAAATGAAAGAAAGAAAAGAAAGGAAAGAAAGAGGGACCAAAGAAGGAATATTTGACAGGAGGATAAATAGTCAAAGAGCATTGAGTTCATGAAAAGAAGAATGAAAAATGAATGGACAGTAAGTATGAAAAGGGAAGGAAGGAAAGGAATAAACAAAGGAATAGAGAATGTGGAAAAAGGATAGAGGGAGTAATGAAAAGACGAGAGAAGAAACGAATGAAACAGGTGACGTTAAAAAGCAGAGAATGGTCTGAAAAGTAGAATAAAGAAATAGAGAGATGAAAAATGATGAGGTGAAGGAGAAGGAACATTCCCACTGTTGGATCATGTTGAAGAAAGAAAGTGAAGTTAGAAGAGATTAAATGAAAAAAGAAAAAGAGGGTGAAACTGTGGGATAGAGAAGAAAGGGATGAAAGTGAGGAGAGTGACAGGAGGGCAGACAGAATGGGATTAAATGAAAGAGGTGTGAAATTAAAAAAGAGAGCACAAGAAGAGTAGAACAAGAAAGAAAGAAAGAGGGCAAAATACACGGATGAGAGGAGGGATTAAATGAAAATTAACGGTGAGCTTGAAAGGAGGAGGAAGTGAGGCAGAGCACAGAGAAAGAGGGATTAGAGATTAAATAGAGGGAGGAATTTCAGGATTGTGACGGATAAAAAGAGAGGGAGGTACAGAAGAAATGAAAATGATCACTGAGGAACATGTGGAAAAAGATGGACATAGTAGGACATAGGGGTGTAAAGAAAGAAGAACGGAGGGAAACTGGCGAAAAAGGACGAGAAGTAGAGTGTGCACAGGCAAGAAAGTAAGGGAGCCGGGAGGGAGGGAGGGAATATGATAATGAGGATGATATTTACACGAGCATAAAAGCAAGAGAGTTGAATTAAGTTGGGACAAAATGAAAGAGCGATAAAAGAGGAAGAAGAAACTTGCTTGGAAAAAAGAAAATGAGGTGGAAAGGAGGGCGGGGGGGGCGAGACGGAAGAAAGAAAAATGAGGAAAATTTTGAAAGAAAAGAGGAAAGTCTGAATGAAATTAGTTAAATGATGTAAAATGGGGAGAAATGAAGATAATAAGAAACAAAGGGAAGAGGAAAAATGCAGAGGAAAAAAGAGAAAACTGAGATTGAGAGAAGGGATTAAAACAAACGCAACGTAAAAACTGATGACTATCAGAATTTCTTTCCCCTCCCGCTCTTATTTTGAAAAGTTCTCAGTGACCGCAGCAGCACTGAGGTCTTCAGCTGTGAACGTGGGAAAGCAGAAGGAGAGAGTGATGGAAGTCCGCCGTGATTACTAACGTATGTCGTCGTGTCACAGCAGAGAGAGAGAGCTGTGATTGGTCTCGGCCTGTGTTGTCACTCAGGTTGAACACTTGTTCAAATGGAGAGAGAGAGAGAGAGAGAGAGAGAGAGAGAGGTAAAAGTTAGCAGGTGAAAATGGAGGATAAAAAGTTACTGTAGCAGATAGCTTCAGTTCATGTGCAAGGCCCTGTGTGTGTGTGTGTGTGTGTGTGTGTGTGTGTGTGTGTGTGTGTGTGTGTGTGTTTGTGTGTCACGGGGGTCACTGAAGATGGCAGGCGTGTAATCAGTGCTGTGGTGTGTATGGCCGTGTGTGTGTGTGTGTGTGTGTGTGTGTTGTGAGGTGAAAGAGATTAGCTACAGGCTTGCTCTCTCTCCCTCCGCAGCACTCCTCTTTTCTCTCGTTCCCTCGCTCAGAATACCAGTCGGCTTGTTTACGGGGGCCAACTGACGCCAAGACCCCAGCTCACACTCCGTACGACCCCGACACACACAGACGCTCTCACACACACACACACACACACACACACACACACAGGCGTCACCCTGGGTTCAAAATCCAACAGTTCTCGACTGTTCTCGAACATGCCGGTGAAGCCCTGCACAAACAACAAATGATCACACACACACACACACACACACACACACACACACACACACACTTGACAAGCTTACCAGCTCTCACACTGTCACATTCATGTTCGGCAAGACAAACGCAATCTCCACCACACACACACACACACACACACACACACACACACATTCAACCACGCATACACTACAAAACCTTTGCTCTCTCACACCCACAAACACACACCCTCCCTTATTCACACACACACACACACACACACTCACTCTCCATTCCCTTTTTCAACAAGACCCAGCGACATGACTCTAACACCCTGCCCTCCCCTTCCCTTCCTCCCCCCTCTTCTTCCTCCCTCCTCCTCCTCCTCCTCCTCCCCCTCCTCCCCCTCCTCCCCAGGCTGTCATTTGTCTGCCAATCTATCCCGATGCATAGCAAATCCGACCAGGTCTTTTATTATTCAGTTTTTCACCCTCTTTTTTTTCCTCCTCCTCCTCTCTTCCCTCTCTCCGGGGGTGGACTGGGGGGGGCGGGTTTGTATTTTCCCACAGGTTTTGCCAGAGCCGGCCCGGTCGCAGGCTTCCAGGGTGACACGTTGCTTCTGGCCTTCAGTGACTTGAGACAAGTAGGTCTTTGTCTCCCTCGTGGTCCTCTCTCCTTCGTTTTCTCTTTCTGTTTTTTTTTTTTTTCTCACTCCGCTATCTTTTTTCTACCCCCCCCCTCGTCCTTTTCATCCTTCCTCCCATCCTCCCTTACACCCCCCTCAGTCCTCCTCCAACGCTTTCTCCTCCTCGTCTTCCTCCTTCATTTGGTTTTCTGATTTTTCCTTTTCTTTTTTTTTTTTGTTTTGTTTTTACCCTCTACTTTCTTAAATCTGTCCTTCTCATCTTTGTTTCTCCTCTTCCATCCCTCTCTTTTTTACTTCTTTTATTCTCCCTTGCTGTTTGCTGTCATCCTCTTATAACCTGTCACATCATTTTGTTTGTCATCGTTTCATCCAACAAGTCATCTGCTGTCTTCTTCACTCACTTCAGAGAGGAAAGAAAGAATCATAAATCAACTTAAATTTAAGCAGTTTAAAGCTTAAGATTGACACAAACAAACGTTTACCAAAGAGATTTAAACAGGGGAAAGCAGGAAAACAAAAGCAGAGGTTATGAGAAATGAAAACGAGTTGTTAGAGAGTTTTCACAAGGTCGTCTGATGCAGGATTTCACATAAATCACGCGGCTGTAGATTTCAAGATGTCAGATTATTGGAGAATGTGTCAGACTCCTTCACTTCCTGTATTTCACCAGGTCAAAGTCTCATTGAGATTTAATGATATGACTTGAGATTTTCTACCAGTGTGGCTTAGACAGACGGTGCTCCGTACCTGTATGACAGTGTTGTTAAGGGACCTTTATTCATGTGGGTGGACTTGAATATGGCAAAACGGGAAATGGGCTGCACTTCTGCAGTCTTATCGACCGCTCAGAGCGCTTTACAATACCTGCCACGTTCACCCATTCACTCACACGCTCACACGCACTGATGGAACGGCCATCAGGGGCGGTTTACGGCTCAGTAACAACAAGTTACTTGACAGAACTAAACTGTTATCAGTCTGAAGTGTTAGCTAGTTCCCTCGTGCAAACCGAACTGCTTCTTCGTGGATGGAAATTTCATCGACTGACATTTTCTTCCTCTGTGTAACTAATTTTCAGCCCAACATCGTCGTCCTTGAGGTCAAACACTGTGGTCGAGCTGATAGATGCTCGTAGAGCAGAGAGGTCTTACTCTCTGTCAGTGTACTGGAGCAATAACAGCGTATCAGTGAGAATGTTTGAGGCGGAAACACTCGTCAGATTGTCGTTCACTTGCTCTAATTCTGGACTCCAGGTTAGGACCGCTTCACCAGTTTTCTTAGGGGCCGATCAGGGTCCTCAGACCTGATATTGAGAAACAGCCGAGTGCAGGAAGTGGCCCGACTGTGAGCTGGGGCGTCTTGTTTCGGGTCCTGGGAAAAACAGAGCAGAACCAGTCAGAGGAGGGACAGAACTGGACGGCTCCGCTGAGAATCCAGGATGTTGGGCGTAGTGTGTGTTTGTGTGTGTGTGTGTGTGTGTGTGCGCACGCATGAGTGCGTTTGTGCATGTGTGTTTTAGTGTGTCGCTGTCGTATTTTCGACTTTGCGAAAAAAGTGTTTTGGCAGGCGAGTGCGTACGTGCGTGGAAGTGCGTGTGAGCGAACTTGTGTTTGCCGTCGCCATTTGCGAGTGTATTCTTTGGTGTGTGTTTGTGTGTCTGTCATCGTTGTTGAATGTGTGAAACTGTGAGCGGAGTGTGTGTATGTGTGTGTGTCTGTGTGTCTGTGTGTCTGTCATCTTTGTGAATGTGTGAAACGGGGCGAAGAGCCCGAGTGAAAGTTTGTGTGGCTTTTCTGGCTGCTGTGTGTGTGTGTGTGTGTGTGTGTGTGTGTGTGTGTGTGTGTGTGTGTGTGTGTGTGTGTGTGTGTTTGTAATCATTGCTGTGAAAATGGGCAGAAAGTGTGTGTGTGTGTGTGTGCACGGACCTGTGTGTTAAGCTGAGCGTAGAGTGTGTGTGTGTGTCTGCTTGTGTGTCATCGCAGTGAATGTGTGAAACAGGGCGGAGAGCGAGTCAAAGTTTGTGTGTCTGCTAACTGTCTTTGATGTGTGTGTGTGTGTGTGTGTGTGTGTTTGTCGTCGTTGTTGTTGTTGAGTGTGTGAAAGTGGTTGGAAAGTGTGTGTCAGTATTTTTGTGTGTGTGTGTGTGTGTGTGTGTGTGTGTGTGTGTGACAGCGGATGACGGATGGGCCGGCAGGACGGAGCAGGGGACGATGAATGAGGTGACAGACAGAGACGGATAGCCCTTTATCCCTCCGTCACAATCCCTCTTTCTCTCTCCCTCTCTTCTCTTTCTCCGCCTGTCGGGATGATGCAGTGCCTCTTGTTCTCCCGCTCGGAGGAGGAGAAGGAAGGGGGGAAGATGGGGAGAAGGAGAAAAGAAAAAAATTGCATTCATCCGGCATCGATGTTTACTTCTACCCCCCTCCTCCTCCTCTCCTCTGCGCTTTCCCCCTTTCCCTCCTTTGCTCCCACTGCTTGCTTCATCCTCCTCTTCCTCTGTCTCCATCCTCTCTTTTCTTGCCTCTCCTCCTTTTCCCCTTCCCTCCATCTCCTCCCCCCTCCCTCCCTCCCTCCCTCCCTCCTCTCGTCTTTCTTTTGCTGATCAGAATCAGTTGACTCCATCGCTCCTTTTGGACTTATTCAGCTCCTTCGCTCTTTTATTTCTGTCTCTTTCGGCCTCTCATCCATTGTTTTTCCTAACCTTTCTTATCATATCAAAAGGAGTGCACCCCCACACACACACACACACACACACACACACACACACACACACATTCATACCTCATGCCTGTGTGTACACATCTGCCCGAGCGCATCTTTTTGTGTGTGATCCACATTCTTCGGGGTAAATTTTTCATGTTTATGTGTCGACATGTGCTCATATGCACGATTGATGCTTTTTGGAGTGTGTGTCTCTTTGTGTGTATATGTGCGTGCGTGTGCGCGTGTGTGTGTGTGTGTGTGTGACCTGGTGGTGAATGGTCGATAAATCACGCTGACGGGGCCGTTTGTTGTGTGGTCGGGTCCCGGTGTTCTGGAAGGTTCCGGGGTCCTGGGACAGGGCCGAGACAGGAGTTCCCCCAGGACACACACACACACACACACACACACACACACACACACACACACACAGTGCACACAGGAGATGAAAACGCGGTTCGTTTCAGCAGTTTGAAAAACACAGCATGTGTAAAATACAGAGTGAAGCAACGTGATTTTATTTTTTTCCCTCCATATTTACTGTAAAACCATCGAGGTCAGGGATCTGAAACTCCAACACAGGAGCCAGTTCTGTACCCGAGTGTCGGTGCCGATCACAAAGTGATGGTTTCTTCAATACCTTGCTTTAAAAAAAAAACAAAAACGTATATATAATGTTTTCTTAAAGTCTTAAAAAGCACTGATTAAGCTTCCTCAGAGATTTGTCTCGGAGCGCATTAAAGGCAGGAACGTTGCTTATAAAAAGCTTTTCTCTGTGATTTTAGGTGGATAACTCTGGCAGGGAAATCCCCTGTACTGTTGTTCCAGAATAAAATAATCATTTTATAACTGGTTAATCCGCCTGTCTTCTGCTGCTTATCCAGGGTTTGCGTTATAGGCATTAATTACTTATATAATTAGGAATGTGCGCAGAAGTAATGACAAAAATATCAAACACTGCAGTAATTCCAGGCCATACCATCTTCCATACTTGGCTTTAGGTGATATGACCATGAAATAGGTATTAAATTGTATTATGCGTTATATCAAAATGTCTTAAAAGTCCAGTAAACATCTTAAATCTCTCTTAGCAGCCGTATAAGATCCACCACAGTCTAAAACCCACAAAGGGAGGATTTAAATCAGGAAGAATCAGTCCGAGAACCAATGAGAACTTCAGGTACTTGACAGTTTCCATGACTTGGTGCTGCAGACACAATACACTTAATACCCAAACAGTGTTCAGATTTCATACCCAGACGTAAATATCATACTGTTTCTCCTTAAGAGGCTGAAGTTCTTTCCATTTGGCCAGAAAAACATGTCTTGCTTTTACAGATGGGAAAGTTCTCAAGTTCCTATTGCATGAGGTAAACATAGCAGTGTCTGATTTTCATGCTATACACAGGACTTATTCAGTACGTATGAATATATATAATATACTGTTGGTGTAGGATAAATCCATACACCTTCATGTGTGTTTTAGTAACAGGAGATGAAACAGCATGAACTGACGGAGGTTTATTCAACTTTAAAACGCTTCACAGAGATAAAGGAAAGTTAAATGTTTAATATTATTTTTCACCAACAACATATTGATATTTACATCTCTGAGTCCTTGAAAAGTATAAAACAAAGTTTCTCTTGTTTAAATGACGGATATAAACAACCATAAATCAGTGCAGCACTAGAAATGACAGGAAGTACCTGACCACCCTGTGAACACCCGTTTAAACTTTATCGTCAAACAGACACCTGTTGCTTCCATAACATCGTCAGGTTATAAATCACAGTAATGATGAAGAATCCAGTCAGTCTGTGTGCAGTTTGGCAGGTTTGCAGCAGATTTGTTGTTTCCTGTTCTCCTTTCCTGACTCCAGCATTACAGAGCTGCTTGCAGAGAAAATCTTTTTAGATTAAACTCCAGATATTTCGTAATCTTGACCTGCAAACGAGGCAGGAAATGCGACCGTAAAGTAAAGCTGCGAGTAGTTTTTTTTTATTATTTTTTATTTTCACTTCACTTCCTTTAAATTATTCAATTAACTTCAGTCAGTAATAGTAGAAAAAATATCCATCACAATTTCCCGGAGCCCAAGATAAAGTCTTTAAATGACTCGTTTTGTTCGACCAACAGACTTAAATCCAAAAATAGCAGCAGATAATCACATTTGAGAATCTGGAATGAGAGATTATGTTATTTTTTTTCCCCTTCTGAAATGCTGAAAACTGCATCAGTAACTTCATAAAAAGTGGAGTTCTGTGATGGATGGTGATGTACTCTGGGTTTGACATTCGACCCGTGGACCTGACCGGACCCGGCTCTTATTTTCTGCCGCTCTCTGCACGGGTTGAGTCCGAGACTAAAAGCAGCAACACATGAGCTTTTATGGCGAACCGTCTCAGACTGTCGAGAAAAAGGCTGATTCACTGTAACAAGCTTATCTGAGCTGTCAGCAGCTTTCTCCTGTTCTCTGCAATTGCTAAATAATTTGGTGAGCGTAGGAGGTTGATTGTGTCTGTGTGTGTGTGTGTGTGTGTGTGTGTGTGTGTGCGCGCGCTCCCCAGGCTGCCCGTTTCCACAGATCCTATCAATCCTCCTATATTTAGAACATTCAGAAGTCTGTGGTTACTTCAAACCTTTGGCTGGCCCTTGTGTGTGTGTGTGTGTGTGTGTGTGTGTGTGTGTGTGTGTGTGTGTGTGTGTGTGTGTGTGTGTGTGTGTGTGTGTGTGTGTGTGTGTTGCGGTGTGGCATACCCCCAGAAAAACGCTTGCAACAGTAGAGTTCCACTCATCCCCTTCTCCACTCGTTCATACGCCAGGCATGCATTCTTCCACCTTCGCCCCAGTCTTGTGTGTGTGTGTGTGTGTGTGTGTGTGTGTGTGTGTGTGTTTCTTTTCTTTTCTTGTCATTGATTGGTCCCGGGTTCATTCCATTGGTTGACCACAGACAGTCAAATTCCATCCATTCATCGATCTCTTTTGCGTTTTGAGATGTCACCCCCCCCGTTCTTCTTCTTCTTCTCTTCTCTTTCTGACCTCTTTTCTTTTGTTTCTCTCACCTTCACCTCTCTGCTGTTCTCTCCACTTCTCACCCCGACATACGACGATGAGCCAAAACATAATGAGCAGCTGAGCTCTCAGCAGTGTGTGATGCTCCGTCCTTCCGTCACCATCATTAACATCGTCCGTGCCCCCCCGGGCCTCGGCAGCTCTTCTGTCGGCTCGGACGGGACGGGACACACTCCTGTTTTATGGTTTGTCCTCGCACTGTCGCAGATGCTGTGACCCAGGCGTGAGGCTGTAACCATCACAGGTCTTTACACCTGCCGGTTTCTCCAGCATCCCACATGAAGCGAATCTTCTCTTGCACTGAATGTATCTCAGACTTAAGTTTAAGTTTCCCGTTTTCTTCTTAGTTTATTTGTTTCTTCCTCATCCTCTCTTTCTCTTACTCCTCATTCTGCCACTTAAACCCTTGATTTTCCCCTTTATTTTCTTTTATCTTTTTCTTCATCTCTCATTCACTTTCAGTTTGAGTTCAGTTTGCTTCGTAGCACACACACACACACACACACACACACACACTTTTGCTTGCAGTACTGTTTGCCCTCAGTCTGACGTTTGTGTGTCCCGACCATTACCTCACGAGGCTTCCCTCTCGCTCTCCAAAAGCAACATGTCACAGCATGACAACTGCTCCCCTCACCCCGACTCTGTGTGTGTGCAGATTGACTGGCGTAGCCAGTAGCGATTATCCAGTGACAGGATAGCAGACTCTCCCCCTCTGCCTGTGTGTGTGTGTGTGTGTGTGTGTGTGTGTGTGTGTGTGTGTGTGTGTGTGTGTGTGTGTGTGTGTGTGTGTGTGTGTGTGTGTGTGTGGAGGTAATAGACGGTCTCAGGGATGCGATGAGGCCCAGTGGGGGAGGAAACCTCCATCTCACCTCCGTGTAACCCAGACTAACGGGGCAGAGGGAGGGACAGGAGAGATGGTCGGAAAAAGAGAAGGAAAAGTGGAAATTGGAGAAAGTATGGAGACGTAGTTTAGAGAAAATACGAGTGAAACGTATCGGTGTGTATAAAACCTTAAGGGTTTTTCTGTACATTAGATTTTGAGTAATGTACAGTAGAAAGCTGCAGTCTTTAGTGTGTGGAGTTTAAAGGCCAAACCAGGTCTCGTTTCCTCCTTCAGAATAAAACCGTTTGCCATTTTTTTCTCGTACAGTAAGAAAAACAAGCAGCGCGGAGCGGCGTCGTCCATCAGCGCAGCAGGAAGCCTTCACTTGATTCTGTCAGAGTTTGTTTGTTACTTCATTGTTCCCGCCTCGAGTGCACATGCTACTTAACGCTCCGCGCTTCATTTCAGTTTCCTGACTCCCACCGAAATAAATGATGCACTCTTCCAGGAAGCAATCGCTCAAAATCATATTGTCTTATTGTTTATGCCCGCGTGTCTTTATTTAGCAGTTAACCTCATGTCAGTATCGATGATATCAGGTTTTTGAATGTGTGACTGTAATTCCTCCTCGGTCTTGTACGTCTGCCAACGTTTTGTTTTCGTCTTGAAATGAGGATAAATGGAGTTTCGTTTAAGCTACTGTTAAACCCCTGTAGTAATGTCAGCATGATTTATGTCCTGGAGTTTGATCCAGAGTTTGTCTTCAGCCAAGTTGACCTGAAATCTACACCCATACGTGGAGGGAGGGAGGTTAGAGAGCGATGAAATGGAGGGATAGAGAAGGAAAGTAGACGAGGAAGTGAGAAGGTCACAGGACATATAGATAAAAATCTTTGGCTCTCAAAATTCAGGTTAAAGGCTTTAAAAACCTGTTTTCTCCCGCAGCTTCATGAACACACAAGTTTCTGCTGCAGTTAGAACAGACTTGGTTCATTCACATGAGAGATTTCTACTCATCTCTTTAGCTTTTTATTCTGAAAGGAGACATCTGGTTCCTAGAAATGTTCCCTTTCTTCCCCCAGTATGTTTTGAGGTGCAGCACACCTGACTTACCGCTCACTCTCATCTGGCCTCCGTGCATCACCCGCTCTAACTTGTTATCCAGGAACCAAAATCCGAGCGAGGCCAAGATTCACTCGGCATTCATCTCTGCTTTCTCAAATCATTCAAGACAAATCAGCATCATGATAAGCAAATTGTAAGTCAAGATACTGACAAATGAACTCATGAGACGTATGAACATTCCTCTTTCCTGTGTTTCGAAGCCGCTGAGACCGCGTCCTTTCAAAGCACAGGCTTAATAATTAAATATTGTACCTGAGGAAGGCCCATCTGTCACCGTCTCATTCATTTTTCATCGCTCGACTTGACAGACTTTAGGTTTTCAAGTCTTTAGGTAGCAGAGTTTGAAGTTGAGGCGAGGAACGGAGTGATGTGGTGGAGGAATATTTAAAGGGAGAAGAAGGAGAAAGGGCAGGAGGAGGTTAGACCGAGGTGAGAATGAGGACAGGAAGAGATAGACGAGGTCAGAGGGATGGAAGGAGACAGAAGAATCTGCTACTGTCACATTCCTGAGGACTGTGGTCACGCTGGGACGGCTGCAGCGCGTGGGCGTGTTTGTAAGAGAGTGTGTGTTGTGTGAGTGTGTGTTGTGTGAGTGTGTGTGTGTGTGTGTGTGACAGGTCAGGTTCAGGAAAGGGACTGCTGACAAGTCAGGGATGAACTGTACGCACGTGTGTCAGGGCTGAACGGCAGCCAGCGCACATGCTCGACCACATCAGCAACAGGTTGACCTTTGACCTCTTCAACTCCTCACCAGACTGAGACATATGGGGGAAAGAGGAAAGGGCGTAAGGAGGGAGAGAGAGAGAGAGAGAGAAAGAGACAGAAAGAGATGGTGGAAGTGCAAAATGTGAACAGAAAGGCGTAAATGAAGGAGAAAGTTTATATGAAAGAGTGAAGGAATGGATGAATGAATCCAAAGGAAGATGACGGGAGGAGACGGAGACGAAAAAAGAGAGAGAGCGAGGGCAGAGAAAACAAGACATGAATGCGGGAAAATGTTGACGGAGCAGAGCGAAAAGCGAGGGATAGCGAGTGAAAGAGTGCAGTCAGGTGAAAGTGATACGGCTGGTGAAACGGACGTACAGGGTGGTCTCTCTCTCCCCCCCTGTCTCTCCCTCTGTCTCTCTCTCTCTCTCTCCTCGGGAGGCTGACACTTCCCTTCATCCGTTTGACCGGTCACAGAAGGGGGGATGAATAGAGGAGTGGAGAGGGGTGAAAAGAGCGAGATGAGCGGAGAAGAAAGAGGGCGAAGGGAGGATGAGCAGCAGACGGACATCTAAATGCTCGCCCCGCCGATCTATTGGACGAGCGGGAGAGAGAGCGAGACACACAAACATGGGGGATGCAAACAGGTCGCACAAAACGCAACACAAACCGTCTTCCTCGTGATGATCCTGCACTAACGGAGAAATGCTGCTCCGACGAAAAATGTGCAACAAGTGCAGGTTTTAAATTCTGAACGGCAGCCCAGATAGTCGAGTTGTTGATGCCAGAAAAAAGAAATAAAAAGTAAATAGTGGTAGAAGGTTAACACTAAAAACAGCTTTTGAAATTGACTGAAACTGTTTGTAATTTAAACTATGTTGATCTCCAATCATCTCTTGGCGAATACGAAACAGAGAAACTGGTGAATTATGACGCAAACCGACGCCGCGAGGAAGAAGACGTGGGAGCATTTCAGGTTGGGCACAGAGAAAACTGTAGTTACAGGCGACGCAGTGTATGGTTACTGGTTACTGGTTATAGGTTATAGGTTATTGGTTATTGGTTATAGGTTATTGGTTATTGGTTATTGGTTATAGGCTGCATAGGTGACACAGCAGTGGTTCCTTTTGAATATGTGCACACAGGTGAGGAGGAGGACGTAGAGAAAGGTGGATGACAGATGCAATCATTCACTTTTCTTGCTTCATAACAGACGGTGAGGGCTCGTCATTTTTACAGATTGTTCACCAAAAAGTTTTCCACTTTTTTAGCAAAGTTTTCAACAACGCGTGGTCAGGAGCACAGGCCACAGAATAATGATAATGAAACGAAAAAAGACTGAAGAAGAAGAAAGTTGGAACTAAATGTAAATGAGCTTGTTGTAGTTTTTGAAGTCAAATTTCATGCAGATTTTTTTGTATTTGTTTATTTTATATGATCAGATTTTAAATCGTGTCAGATTTTAATCTGTCCCAGATTTTTTTTCTTCATATAAAAAGATAAATAATGAACATTAATGTTGTAGAAGAAATGATCCTCCACTTGAATCAGAACCACAAACCTCTCCTCTCATCTATCTCTCCTCTACTTTCTATGTTTCTCTTTATTCCTCTTCTTCCCTTTTAAAGTGCGATTACAAGGCTGATGAAACACACTGAGCACAAAAAGACGTTGTACACACACACACACACACACACATGCACGCACACGGACCTCAAAACGGGTGCAATGTAAGGTCAGTGGGATAAGTATCGGTGCCAGGGAGGGGTGAGAACTCACTGTGGGACCCCCAAAACACTCTTATCTGATCACACACACACTCTCCTCCACAGATACTGTTTGTCTGCTGCTTGCATGCACACACCTGTCTCTCCTGTCTGCTTCACACACACACACACACACACACACACACACATCGGATCTTCCTGTGTATATTTTACAGCTGACTTTGCACACACACACACGTATGCACGGCAGGTTGTGAGTGTAATAAAGTCGCTGTTGATCCGCCCGCGCTCCAGATAACGCAGCAAAAAATAGTCCCTGCTGGAAAAGTGTGTGTCCATATCTGAAGAGTTCAAGCTTTTATTTGTGTGGGAGAGTTCATAGTGTGTGTGTGTGTGTGTGTGTGTTTCTTGGCCCCTGCTTCAACTTCCTGTCCTGTCTGTGGCCGGCCTTATCGGCGTGACAACAGGTCAGCCGGTGGTCACGGCAACAGGGCTATTCAGCAACCTGATTGGACGGGGTGGGGAGCAGCAGTTCGCTACTTCCGACCAATGTTCAAGTAGCGGTCAGGAGTTGGCGAATGAGGGTGAGGAGGGGGGATAAAGGTGGTTCAAACACACACACACACACACACACACACACTAAATAAATGGCTTTGGCTCATGAAATCACAGATATAGATACACACACAATCACGTCTTCTTCTCTCACACATCTGTAGTCACACAAACTGACAGTCAGACATTTTCACACACACACACACACACACACACAGTGACCGTGTGGTGACCGGGTCAGGTCATTGTTCTGTGTTATCAGTCTTGACCTCTCCGTCAGTCTCCCCGATATGACCTGCATCTACACCCCTTCCTGTGTGTGTGTGTGTGTGTGTGTGTGTGTGTGTGTGTGTGTGTGTGTGTGTGTGTGTGAGAGAGACTCCGCGGTCATTCCATGGTCAAACCAAAAAGTTGAGACCCTTAAACCGCTCTCACCTTTCAACTGTTTCCTGTTTTGGCGTTGTTGAGGAGACGCAGTCAGTGAGAGATGTGTTTCATTTCATGCGGCAGCGAGATGTTGGGAAACACTTGAGCGTCTCATTTTTCTGTATCTGCAGCTGAATAATTGTTGGAGGAACAATTAGGGGGCCGCAGATGGATTTGAATTTTATACTCGATGTTTTAAATGTGAGGGACTTTTGGGACAAGACGGTTTTGCAATGTTGCAAATGCTTTTTTTAGCCAAAAGAGATTGTTCCTTCGTCTGGAGGGTGAAACTGTTTCACAATAAGATGTGTCATAACATGTGATGCAGTTTTCTTTCCTTTCTAATAATCATCAAGTTTATCTTACAATCCTGATCCCCACTTTGGGAACCTCTGACCTAAATTGACTGATGGATTCATAAGACTGCAAGTTATGCTACTAAACGCAGCACAGATTAGAAGATAAATTCTTAATAAAGTCTTAAATGAAAGATCTGTAAGGGCAGAAAAATGATTTAAACCTGTTCCTAAATGTTGAAACAAGATTAATAGACTAAGGCCGATCGCTGCACTAGAAAGCAGAAACGCAAGAAAAAGTTGAAGCACAGGTGGTTGAAACAGTTTTATGAAGTTTTTTTAGGACACTGATGCACAAAATGAACTTGATAAAATGGAGATTTTGGAGGTTATTGTCACTTTTTCCAGATTTTTTTTCAGACATTTCTCTCCTTAACTCAGCTGTATAAACAACCTGAGACCAGATTCCCCTGATCATTCTCAAAAAAAAAAAAAAAAAGTTGTGGTTTCTGACTCTTTAAACATCTGATCCAGACACTTTCAAAAAAAGGATAAGTTCACATTTTTTAAAGTCTGTCTTAATACAACACTCTTTTGGTTGCTATGAGAAAAGCGATTATTGTAAGAAATGGCTCTGCTAAAGCTACAGATAAAACGATGCTCCATCAATCAGAGTCAAAATTCACTGTGTCAGGGAGGAGCAGTGAGGAGAAGAGGGACGTAGGTGCTAGAAAGGCTGTAACTTTGGAAGCTATTCACTTCATTTGTCTCACTCAGAATGTGCAAAAGTTTAGCCAAAGTTAATATGAGGATTAATATTAGCTAGAAGTGCAAGTGAAATAATAATAAGCAAAACATATTTTAGCGGAGGGAGTTCTTAAGTCCAGTTTAACAAAGTGGTTTAGTCTTTATTGATGTTTAAAGTGCCAGAATTCAGGTAAACCCTGAACGGAAAAACGGACCTTCAATAAACTTAAAAAGTAATTGAATCCACATAAAAACATTTAATGCGAAAATAATTATAAAAAGTATTTTAATCTAATCCATGTAGCGGTTAAAGCTTAAAGTGAAATCTGAGGAGTGGACGAACCCAGAATGAACTCCCGGCCCAGAATTAACCTCTAAAAAGTGTCTGGACGCAAATTGACTTTAAAAAAGTGGCTGAGGCCAAATTGACCTTTTTATAAAAAAGAAAAAGAAAAAAATCTCGGATCTAAATTGAGCTCAGAGCGAAGCTAAAAGCCGCTGTTTTTCTAGCCCTGTTTGTTTTGGAGTATTCTGTCTTTATTTGCTTTATCAGTGCACAGAGCAGCTCCCAGCAGGCCCCTCCGACTTCAGCCTGCACTCGTTTATCGTCTCCCTGTTTCTCAGTCACTCCTTCTTCCTCCTCCGTAACATCTAGTTACCCTCCGCCTGACCTCTTTCGCTCCCTCCTTTCCCTTTCTCCTGCAGTCCTGTAATATTTCCCCAATCATTCTTTTTGACTTTTCTCTCTTCTCTCTTCTCATTTACATCCTCTCATTTTCTCTCTCTCTCTCCCACTCCGTCTCTGTCCGTCTATGTCTCTCGCTCGCCCTCTCTCCGTCTGTGCAGTGTCTAATTGACAGCGGAGACCCCTGGTTGAACCACCAGCGCTCTTCTCTCGTTTTTGTTTCTTTCCTTTTTTTTTTTTCCGCACTCATTCCATTTCAGCCCTCTCACTTTTTTTTTTAAAGGGGGGGGGGTCGCTAAACGTCTCTGTCACAGCTGACGGAGAGAGAGAGAGAGAGAGGGAGGGAGGATGGGGAAGTGAGAGAGGTGAGAGACGGAGAAAGGGAGACAATGGAAATGAGAGAGTTGGACGATGAAAGAGAACATGAGTTAGTTATGTAAGTGAGGTAGTCGAGAGTTCAGAGAAACACGTCTGTGACACGAAGACGTAAATGAAAAGTCATTTAGGAGCCGTGTTCTTATTCACTCGTGTCAAGTGGCGCTCGGTCTGCAGACGCTTGACGGCGTCACTGCGACGTGTGAAAGTAGGAATGCGTCAGTACGAGACCAGCGCTCACTTTGCCTTGGGATCGAGTGTAAGAAAACGTCAGGCCTGCGTCGCGTTTCGACTATTCCGGACTGATTAATTGATTAATTTGTTGTCATGGTGACAGTGAAATGGTATTATAATGTGCGGTCGATACTCTCATCGGTTTAATAAGGTCTCATCGGCACAAATATAGATTCAGTTTAACATTGATTATGGTAGAAAGGAGAGAATTATATTATATATTATACAGTGAAATATATTTAAAAGTTTAAATATCTAAATTAAATTTAAATTGCACGATATAGTAGCAACACGATATAGTAAATAAGGAGTGATTGGTGCACAGCGTGGTCAAACCCAGTCAACTACACTTTAACTTGAATGTTCTGTCTCCAACAATCCTGCTCTACTTTAATAATCCCCAATTACTTACTACAAAATAAAGCGACACAGGCAGGACTCTTATTTTGAAATGTTTGTATTGACTTACAGGAGCTCTGTGCTCCTGTGTGGAAATCCTCCAGCCTGCTAAAAGTGCCCTTGAGCAAGTTCCAGTGGTGCTGCTCTGTAGCTGACCTCTGACCTCTCTGCGCAGGGGAACAACACAAAAGCTGGCGTCCCTATAGGGAGCAGTTAAGTGCCATGATTTTATCTTTACCCTGCTGCATTTTATTACCCAGCACGTGACGAGCAGTCGACCCGCCGCTGATTAATAAAGCGCGGCGTGTACACTGAAGGGGCATCGCGGTGGAGGCTGCGCTGTGTTGTGGTTACTGGCAGCCGTGCGCTGCGGTCGTGGAAATGAGGCTGAAGGCAGATGTACAAAGATACAAGCTTTTGGCCCCTCCGGTAAGAAAGAGAAATTAGTTCCCTGTTGCAAAAGCGGTAAACATCCAAGCTTAACTTCATTCCGGTCATAGTTGAAGATGGAGTGATACGGTTCGAGCCGCAGGATGTAAGTTTGTGTTGTCGTTGTAAGTGATGACGGACGTTTCACACACTGGAAATGTGACGTCAAAAACAAACGCTGCCAGACACAGAGAGGAGAGAGAGGAGAGGAGGAAAGTGTGAGAACGTTTCTGTTGTTTGTTGGAGTCTCTGTCAGACACACAAGCGCCAGTAGCTGGACAGCGTTGCCACGATAACCTCTGGATATGACCTTTGACCTCTTGCTTTCAGAGGTCAAGAGCGGAGTTTTGGGGTTAAGTGTAAAATCCTTTTTTGCTGCGGGTTGTCAGTCGGCTGGTGTTTCTGACCTGGTTACAACAAACCTCCAGCTTCCCAGACGATTTTCTCTCTTTTATATTATTGTCATTTTTAATGTGTTAAGGTTTGTGTCTGTTGCCTGGATACAACAGCCAATTACACATCATCACCTGCGCTCCTCAAAAATCATGATGGAGATTTCTTTAAACCCAAAAAAGAACTTACACATTTGAGTTGATGGAAAATGGAAGAATCAGTTGATTGATTGAGAAAATGTATTTATTTATATATATATAGATAATAAGTCATTTGTTTAACTGTAGATGGTTCAGCTTTTCTTAACATTAAAGCAAAGTGAAATCTTCAGGGTTTAGAGTACAGAAAATATGCCTGTAAAGCCTAATAATGCATTCATGAGATTTAATACACACTTTAAACTTAATAAATAACATTTTAAAGAACGATATTTTCTGTTGTAGAGAGCATCTTAATCAGGTCACACAAGTTTATCATTGTTTTCTGATGGTGGCGTTAAAGGTATTAAAGAAAACGTCGTGTTTTTCCCCTTTCTTCTCCTTCTCCTGAGACCTTTGTCCCAGAAAACTGTGGCGTCCCACCCTGACATTGATAGGCAGGTGTCAAACTTATCTTTTTTTTTTTTCCTGGTCTTTTTAAGTGACCTTTGAACCCTGAGAGGGAGATGGAGAGATGTAAGCAGAGACAGAGGCAGGTAGAGAGGGAGAGACATCTGTTGTTGTTTCTTCCTGATAAAAGGTAAAAGCCTCTCGTTGGAAGGAGGTGACCGCTGTGATGGACAGGTGTCAAAATGCTCCATCTTTATTTTCCTCCGCAAACAAGCGGGACATTTTTCTTCTCTTTCTTCTTTTCTTTTTGACCTTAAACACGCTCCGGGCAGACGGCGAGAAAGAGGCGTGATTGACAGGTGTCAGTGTGGTCTGTGTGTGCCGGTGGTGACCTTTGAACTCGAGTGAGGATTTAGTGATGAGTGATGAGGGACGGGTGTCAAAGCGAACTTCTTTTTTTTTCCCCTCCATGGCGGCGGTTTCTTTGCTTTTGGTGACCTCTGAACTCGTCTGATCTGGAAGCACCAAGAGGCTGAATGAGACAGAAACTGCATGGATCCTGTTTTAATTAAAGCGAAGTGACAACTATCAACTATTGATCAATAATCATCATTTACTTCATATTTTCCAGCAAAAAAAAAAGAAAAGTTTCCTGCTTCTCTTTGTGTTTTAGACTGTTGGTCAAACACGAGACGCTGGAGGAAAACACCTCGGGTGAAACTGTGATGGGAATTTTTCCTGGTTATTTCTTGATGGTTTAAAGACCAAAGACTTAATTGAGAAAGTGATTAGCAGATGAATCAATGTTTAAAATACTCAGATCTCTTAAAATTGCAGTGGATGGATGGATGGAGGTAGAGATGGATGGACGGAGGTGGAGATGGATGGATGGAGGTGGAGATGGACGGGTGCCAAAACGGCTGCATTTTCTTGATAAAAGTCAAATCCACTTTCCTTGCTTTTAGTGACCTTTGACCTCCTCCCTGTCAGATTTAAAGAAGAGACGGACAGCTAGGAGAGCTGTGAGAGGAGTGGAAGGGATGGATAATGGAGGGGTAAGAAGGAGTGAAGGAATGTGGGGAGGAAAAGAAGAAGAAGTTTGAAAATATGACTTATTTTAAATGATGAAATCGAGAATCGTTTTTATTTTTTCCCTCTTTGGTCGAGATAAACGATCTTCGGGTGTTTAGTCACAAATTTCTTTCCTTCATAGCAGAAACATTACATAATCACAACCTTTCTGTGTGTGTGTGTGTGTGTGTGTGTGTGTGTGTGTGTGTGTGTGAGAGAGCGCAGAGTGTAAACATGATGAATTCTGGGTGACCCTGACGTTTGGCCATTAGGAACGGGAACACAGCAATTCCCCGAAGGTCCTAAACAAATAAATCCTGCCCACAGCCGGAATAACCATTAACAAGTCTGCTAAACACTGAGGAGGAGGAGGAGGAGGAGGAGGAGGAGGAGGAGGTATGGATGGAGAGAAAGAGAAAGGAAGGATGGTGAGATTGAGAAAAAGAGGGGGAGAATTGGGAGAAGTGCAACGTCTAGATAGAGAGGGAAAGAAAGGAGGGATGAGTGAAGGAGAAGTGAAGCTTACATGGAGAGAATGAGGAGAATGGAAAGAACAAAGGCGGAGGAGAGAAAGAAATGAGGAGGAGGAGGTGAAGAAGATAAGGAGAGCAAGAGAAATCTCTCCATTAGATGATGATGGAAAGACACGAAGAAGGGACGGGAGTTAGGGAGAGAGGGGGAGATAAAGGGGGGAGTAAAGAACGAATGGAGGGATGGAAACTGAGGCAAAGAGAAGAGGAGGAAGAGGAGGCAAAAGGGGGAGGTGAGGGAGAAGAAGAGGAGAGGAGGGATGGAGAGATGGGAAGAGAAAATGACAGGAGTAGAAAGAAAAGGAGGAGAGGAGCTGGGAAGAGGAGGTATAAAGATGAGAGGAAAGAAAGGAGGGATGGAGAGATGGATGGTAAGGACATGAGAGGAAGAGAGGGAGAGAAGAAGGAACAGAGAGATAGAAACAGGAATAGTTGAAATGGAGAGAATGAGTAGAAAGTAAAGATGGGAGGAGGAAGAAGAAGGGGAGAAGAGCAAATGGAGGGAAAGAAAGCAAGGAAATGAAAAAGGGAACAAGAGGGAAGAAAAGAAGGAGGAAGTTAGAGAAGAAAGAAGGGATGTTCAAAATGGAGGGCGAGTGGGGGAGAGAGGAAGGAGTGATGGATTGAATGAGAATAAGGGGGAGAGAGAGAAAGTAGACACAAAAAGAGAGGGAGTGGGGGATGGAGAGAGAGAGAGAGAGAGAACCCCATTAGCGGAGGAGAAATGAGAGAAAACAAACAAGAAATGTGAGGGTAACACGTCACTTTGTTTTTCTGCTCGTCCCCCAGAAGAATAAGAGGAAGCAATAATCTCTGTGTGTGTGTGTGTGTGTGTGTGTGTGTGTGTGTGTGTGTGTGTGCGTGTGCGTGTGTGTGTGTGTGTGCGGAGACAGGAGCGATAGCACGGGGGAGGTCATGGCGAGGTGAGAGAGGGGGAGCGAGACGGAGAGAGAAGTTCAGCGAGAGGTGAAGAGAGAGACCTGTTTCTTTCTGTGTGTGTGTGTGTGTGTGTGTGTGTGTGTGTGTGTGTGTGTGTGTGTGTGTGTGTTTGCTCAGGAGCGACCTGCTGGCTCGCGTGTAGCTCGTTTTTTTGGAAAGCCCACGCTCTCTCTTTTCTTTTTCTTTTTTTTCTTCTTCTTCGTTTCTCTTCCATTTCCATCAGTCTTATCTGCCTCTCCTCCTCCTCCTCCTCCTCCTCCCTTCTTGTTGCACTTCTCCTACTGTTTGTTCCCTCCCTCCATCCAAATTTACCTACTGACCTCAAGTTCACCCAAAACTCCCTCTCTCCTTCTCTCTTTCTATCTCTTCTTCTCTCTTCCTTTCTCATCTCGCTTCATCTCTCCTTCTCCTCTTCTCCTTGTCTCCTATCCTCTCCTCCCCTCCATTGCTTCATTACTCTCCCTTTTCTTTCATCTTTCTCCTCTTCTTTCCTTGTTTCCTTTCCTTCTTCACCTCCACCATATTCCTCCTCAACTTTCCTCTCCTCTTCACTTTATCTCTTCTCTTTTCAATCAGTTCATCTTCTTTCATCCCCCTTTTCTTCTTCTTCTGTTTCTCCCATCTTAACTCTTCTATCATTTCTGTCATCTCCTTTCTTCTTCTCTTTTATCTGCCTTCCTGTCTTGTTTCTTTTCTCATTCTCTCATCTTATCACTCTTCTCCTCTCCTCTTTCACCTCCTTACCTCCCCCCGTTCTTTCGTCTTTCTCATCTTGAACTCCCGTCTATCTTATCTCTCCTCTCCTCTTTTCTTTCCTTCCCATCTCTTCTTATTGTTCCCTCTCCTCCTCTCTCCTATCCTCTTTTTCTTACTCGGCTTTCTTTCCTTCTCCTCCCTCTCTTCTTTCCTTCGTTTTCTTTTGTTCCTTTAATTCGTATGAACTCCTCTCATTCTCTTTTTTCTCCTTCCCTCTTTCATCTTCAATCCCGGTGAGAATCTTTTTGTTGAGCATTTGTTTTCTGTTATCTGTGATAGGAGAGAGAGAGAGAGAGAGAGACACTGACAGAGAGAGAGAGAGAGAGAGAGAGAGAGAGAGAGAGATGTGCTGAGCTTGATTCCAGAGTAAAGACAACGATCGTCTTAGATAACATGAAAATCTCATGGACCTCGGCTACCAGCTTGTGTGTGTGTGTGTGTGTGTGTGTGTGTGTGTGTGTGTGTGTGTGTGTGTGTGTGTGTGTGTGTGTGTGCGTGTGCGTGTGTTAATGCAGCTTTTTAGGGTTATTTCCTCTAAACACACAGCTACAGTATCTTTATCTGGTACACCTTCACCTTATCCTTACCTCTCTCACACACACACACACACACACACACACTTTCTCATGTATCTGCACCTAATTAACTGACATATTTGCTCACATAACTTCACAGACAGATGATGTTTGTGCTTTATGTAACTGCCTTTATTTGTGTGTATACCTGTTTGTGTGTTCACACGCTGCCTGTTATCGTGCAGCGTGTGTGTGTATGTGTGTGTGTGTGTGTGTGTGTGTTTGTACTTGTTTATACGGGAGGATTAGCAGGTCAAACCTCGGCCGTGCAAGGGTGAACTCGGGGACAAAGGAGAGAGAGCGAGCGATGAATACAGAAGTGAAAGGACCAGAGGGAGGAAGGGAAGGAGGAGAAGAAAACAGTGATAGGGGATGGTGGGAGAGGGAGGGAGGGAGGGAGGGAGGAAAAGATCAGGAAGTCCAAATGAACCATTCGTCTTGCAGTCTCCCACCAAAGCCAGATTTAGAGGAAACATCGGTTTTTATAACTCGTTGGTGGACGCTGAAAATATTTAGGACACTTCCTGTTTTCATGAATGACTGTGATGAGGTGAAGTCAGGTAAAAAGCCCTGACCTCTTGTTGCATTTACACCAATCACAATAGAGAAAACTCTCTCAGCTTCTTGAGACACATTTGACCATTCAATCCTCAAACTGTTAGAAAAGAAAAAGTTAAAAAGTGACGCTGGTTTATGTTTATTTAACAGTTTTGTTACATACATATGTTTCAGCAGAATGTCATGAAAAGAAAAAGTGAATTTCCACAAAATTCTGCAAATATATGATTGTTAGGGTTTAAATTTAGGAGTTCAGCCATAACGATGGTTTATATTTGTAATAATAATAATAGGTAAATAACTGATGAAACTCTAATCTACGTGTTTGCAGATTAAAGAAATCAACTGAACTTAAAGGTAGTTGTTAAATTGTTCAGTATTAGACACACAGTCTCGTCTGGATCAGTTTAAAGTGACGATTGTTTTAGCGACACACATTGTTCTCCTTCTGTAAATATTGTCGTGTGGAATTATAACGTCAGATGGGAAATGGCGGGAAATTAAAGTAGGGTTGAACAATACGACAAAAACTTCTTGTTTTCAATCGGATGCCAAGAAAAACCTGGAGCTGAATCACAGATACTGATACAGAGTGTCAGTCCGACTAAAGTCAAGTCCAAAACCTCTAGATTTTAACTTCTGTAAATGTTCCAATCAAATCGTTTGTCGCCACAATTGGTCGAGTGAACGCAGCTGATTGTTTCCTGTTTGACGAGTCAAATAGGCGCCACGGTGTTGACCGAGCAGCAGCACGACCCAGCAGTTTTCTAAATGATGACAGAGACATTGACAGGATGAAATTTGAGGTTAAATTTGTTCAAAAACCTCAAATTCAACTTTTTTTAAAACATTTTTTTAAATTTTTTTTTATCCCTCTTCAAACTTTGAATGTGTGCCACACCGACAACGCCTGTCCCCGTCTGTCTGCTTCCTGTTTGTCTAATGGCGCACCTCCATCTTCTATCACTCGTCCATCCTCTACCCTCGCTCTTATCTATCCATCTTCATCTGCCCTTCCTTTACCCCTCCCTCCCTCCCTCCCTCCCTCCTCTCTCTGTGCTGTTATCCATTTCTCTCCATCTGCGTCTCTTTCCATCTTTACTCTCTCTTATTTTCTCTCTGTCTCCCACATGTGGTTTCGCTCTCCATCCCTCTGTACTCCTTTCCCTCCCTCCCTCCCTCCCTCCCTCTCCTCCTCTTCTCTCATCCCTCGCTCACATATGGTTTCTCTCTCTGGATCTGTGTGTGTGTTTGGTGTTACCCAGAGTTCACTGGGGCTCCTTGCTCATATATTTGTGTGTGTGTGTGTGTGTGTGTGTGTGTTACAGACAGAGATAGAGAGACTGAGAGTGTGTACGTCTGCAGGCTTACGAGGTTTGCCTGCCTGGGCCTGTTTCTGTGTGTGTGTGTGTGTGTGTGTGTGTTAGGTCGAGTTCAGCAGGGCAGCAGCAGGTTATGCAACAGTTTCAAATGTGAGCCATTTAGAAGAAAACTTCACCCCCCCTCCCCCTTCACTGTCGTCCTTCCTCCCTTCAGACCTCCACACGCTTCTCCTCGTCTTCTGTTGTATGTTTTGTTTGTTTATGAATATATCCAGCTGAAAACATCCCAGAACTTGAGCAATACAGTGGATTCCTGGGAAATGGGTCAATTAATCATCTGTTGAGAGTTGAGGACATAAACATTACGTCTGGGCTGCACCAGCTTTTGCATATTTCCTCCGTTATGTTGCACCATGAAAAGAAATTGGTGTCGAGTGACACAGTGGCCAGAAAACATCCATAGCATAGTTTTATAAAAATAATTAAAAACAGAAACAAGTCACTGTAGCGTCACAAGCTTTCGCAAAAAATAACATTTTTACATGACAAACTATTTATTAAAGTCAGTCATTTATTTATGTGAAAACATGGAGAAATATGTGCTTTTCCAAGTTGTTGTATTTGTTTACAAATATAGGGAAATACCCGATTACGCTAAACTAACAGATGCAATTCAACCCATTCAGTCTATTGTAATTTCTGGTATGCGGTGTTTTCCTGAAATCTAATTTTTCCACTTTACATCTTTATTAAACAGCATTTTCGGTTTTGAGTGTCGTTTCAGATGCGTCGCCCGTTTTCTACCAGTTCTTTTGAAATATAATCTAAACAGTGTGTTTGTTCTAACGTTTACTCCTGGCAGTTAGCAGCTGTAAATATTAAGCAACAACTGATCTGTTTAGTTTGATGCAACCCCATTTTTATAAGTTAAGTTTACAAATATCTCTATGAGTAGAAAGTCAAATTGAAGGTTTGAACTTAACACTTTAAAAAGCAGCTTAAAGGTACGTTAGACCTTTTGCTTGATTTCGTAACAACAGTTAAGATTTCTCTCCATATTTTGTAACTTTAGCGCTGCTTCGAAACCGGTTACCACGTCTTTCTCAACATGTTGACTCGTTAGCGTCTGAGCCAACGATCCGCTGGAGGATGTTGGTTTTTACGCTCTCACGGCTGAACGGATCATTTCATTTCCCTAAAACTGGACGTGTTTCTGTGGGTGAAAAGGGAACATCTTTTCTCGGTATCTCACCATCTCTCTTCCTGTCTTTATCTAGTTGCTGGAACTGTTCACCCAGTGGGATTGGTCGACCTACCTGGCTGACTACGGCAAACCCACCTGCAAATACCTGAGAGTCAACCCACACACTGCACTGGCCCTGCTGGAGAAGTGAGTACTCCTCCATTCACACACACTTTCTCCCTTTGTTCTTGGATTCATCACTTCTTTGCTGTAATTTAATAACGTAGTGCCTAAATAATTAATCAGTTAGTTGACAGATCTTCAGCATCTGCATTTTGATCATCCATTAATCACTTCAGTTATCAAGCAGAACTGCCAAACACGCTGCTTTTCCCTTGTTTATTATGATTGTAAATTGAGTATCTTTGGGTTTTGGACAAAGTGAGCAGTATAAAGACGTGGCACTGGTAACGTGTGATGGATATTGTATTGATTGAATGATTAAAGGCTAGCGTTCCTCCCCTGCCTTCAGTATTTATGCTAAGCTAGGCTAAACACCGCTTTCGATGAACACTTCGTTTCAAGTCATTTTCAAGCAAAGATTTGATGGTTTCATTTATTTAAACTTGAGGTTTAGTTTGTGTTTTCTCGGTCATACATTATTATAAATTCAAGATCTTTGGGTTTTGTTGTGTCTCTTTTTTGTCCAAAAAATGAATCAAATATCATCTCACTCTCACTAAAAACAGCCAATAAGCACATTTCCCCAAATGTTAACCTGCTTGTTTAATGGGAAAAATGATATTGATATATTTATTGATAGTGGACATGACTTTAAGTTGCTCCATCCTTCTTTGCCTCCACCTCAGCTGCTCTTTTCTCTCTCCTCTCTGTGGTGTTGTGACAGGTTATTTAAGCCGTGAGTATTGTTTCTCTGTGTGTGTGTGTTTGATGATGGCATGTATAAATACTGCACAGACGAATACTAAAGTGTGTATATGCGAGAAATCATTTTTTATTTGTAGGCGTGTCTAATATTTCATGATACGTGGCGAGAGGCACGCACACACATCCTGATCACAAACACAAAATAAACTCATGCCATGATGATGTTTATCTCCGCGGGCGTTAACAAAGGGACGTTATCGCTACAACAACACCCACATCGTGTATCTGTGTACCATCAGATTATCAGTGTAGAGCCTGAGCTGCTGTGGAGATAGTGATGATAAACCCACACACACAGCTATAATCTGAATTTGTGGATTACCTTTTGAGAAAGTTCTCACACACAGACAGAGTGGCATGATCCCGCCCATTGTTCAGCACAGTACGGTTGACCTTCTTTAATCAGGTTCAGGATTTTTTCTCCGGAGCGCCAGTAGGGCCAAGGCCCCGGTGGTCCCTCTGTGCCCAGGAGGAAGCACCCTGCTGGGGCTTGTCTGGTCTGCTGGTCCCCTGAACTTCCTGGAGGTCTACAACTGCCCAGTGTTCTGCGACAAAACACACACACGCTGAGACACACTTTCTCATGTGACACCGGACACACACATAGTGAACTCTAAAGCCGACATGTCCTTTTCTTCTTCAACAGGCGACTTCAGCAGAGATGTGTGTGTCTGTACTGAACATGCTCAGACTAAACTGTGCACCACAAGTTGTGTGTGTGTGTGTGTGTTTCCTGAAAGTGCATATTTGTGTACTTACAGCATCCAAACTGTGAGAATCTAATACACAGTATGAAACACTAAAACAGACCCTTGTTTTTCGTGATCCTCTCTTTCTTTTCCCTCCACCAATCCCTTCTTCCTCTCTGTCTCCAGGATGAAGGAGATGAGCAGGAAGAACAACGTCTTCGCCCAGTTCAGGAAGACGGACAGAGACCGACAGAAACTCATCGACACCGTCATCAAGCAGCTACGCAACCTCATCGCACAGCACCACACCTAAAGTGAAACACCCGATTGGCCAGCCGGCCCGACGCCACCTTCTAATTGGCTGATTGAATCTCGAAACCTTAACTTCCGATCTATGACGCCCAAAACAAGCAACAAGCTCATTGGATAACAAGCTCGTGCTGTGGTGTCAGTCAGTTTCACTTCAACTCAAATTGATCTGCGTGAAACTTAACAAGAAAAATCATCAGCGTGGCTCAAGACACAAGCTGAACTTTGACCTTTAAAGATAAAGTTATCGATCTGGTTCAAATTCATGCCCAAAAGAAAAATAAACATCATCACCTGCCTTATTCTCAAACGTGATTTGGTCTTAATCTTAAAAGCTGCTGGGATGTGTTCGATTTCTGGCCTGTGGAGAACGATCAATTAGAGCAAATGAATTATTTTAAAGTTAAATCACCTGCTAAAACATCATCACAATCAGTGATTAGAAAATATAAAACGTATTCATTGTGCTCAACTGAAGTGTTCCTAAACCACATACTCTTCTTGTTCATCCTTCTCATTTGAAAGAAATCTCTCAGTTTCCAGTTGCTGTGACACTTTGTTGCTGTACTTGTTGCTGGATGCTGTCGAGCCTCGTTACCAACATATTTATAAATGGGAACCCGGGTTCATTTCATCCGTAAGTTACGTGGGAATCGTGTGCGAGAATCTACGTGGGGTTTTCTTTTAGCGAGAACTCACATTTTCAGATTTTCTTCTTTGTCGTAAACTCTAACCGAACGGGCTGGTTAAGCAGTCTGTCGCCTTTAACGTCTTCCACATCGCTCGCTCTCTCACTGTTGCACAGTAACAGCACGTTTTGAATGTACATCAGCGAGGGTCGTCTTCAGAAGCAGAATGTGACGTTGTGACATCGCAGCAGGCCGAGCACTGAACTAAAATAAATTAGTAGATATTGGTGGCGAATAAAGAGAATGTTACTCCTGTATCCCTTATCTTCTAATAAAGGGGGATGTCGACGAAAAATGGCAACCCTTCTCCCTCTTAATATACAACCTGCAAACACTTGAAACACTTGAATGGCTGCTTACATCTGGCAACCTCATTCCCACATCCTAACACATGAAAGCACAGTGAGTGTCTGGGATATAAAGGGGGGGGGGTGTTGTCCAAACATGGCAACCCACTCCATCAGATTTGAACTGGGGGGGATGCTGCCTGAGCATTTTATACTCATGTATAGACGTCTCGGTCTTAAAGAGGGGGATAACACCCCAACCTGGCAACTGCTCTAAAGTGTATAGTGTTTTGTTTGTGTGGTTGATTAGAAAGAAACTAATTTGTATAGAAATCATTGTACTAATGGCAAGCACACACTTTCATGTCTTCCATATGCCAAGCTGTGTGTGTGTGTGTAGTGTCGCTGCACAAACTTTTGTTTAGTTAAAGCACAGGACATAGTTACACTCTCACTAGACTATTTTTGGGTCTTTAACCAATATGGGTCTTTTTTCTTTTGCTCTTTGTGTTGCTTTTTTCTTGGAACTTTGGTGCAATAATAGCATTGGAAACTGCAGCATTGTGTGTGTGTGTGTTAATCATTGTGCTTTTATAAAGGGATTCAAACTTACAGCGTGGGTGTCAGAAGGGAATTTAATTTGTTCCACATTCGATCATGTCGTGTGGGTGTTTCTGTGAGTTTGTGTTCACTTGTGCATGTCGGCGAAGTGTGTGTGTTTGGGTTTTTTTTGTATCCATCCTTAGCTGTGTATCATTTTTAGGTGTTAGTAAGGGGACGGGGCCGTCGTTATTGAATGTGCCTTTGCTGTGTTTAGTTTTATTTCCCTGCCGATGAAGCAGCAACACTGTGATGTTTGGACTCTGGACACATATATGTACAATAACAAAAGCAACCAGTGGGTTATCTTCACTCAAAGTCCTCTTTCTGGGGCTTTCAACCACATCTATTCGTTACTTTACCTTTTCTGTGACACTAATAATGATGCTCTATGCTGCTTTTGATTTCATCCAAGTAGTAACCTGCAGTAACACAAATATTTAGACTTGAAATGGGAACTGATCTTAAAGAGCGTAAAGATCTTGCCATTATACTTTAAATTGCTAATGAGCTTCAGCTGCTGAATTTTGGATGCATTAAATGTACTTGCCCATTTGGTAAAGGAGCAGCTCCAACCTCTTTGCTCAAAAGCACTGTGGTAGTAATAGGCAAGGTTGACCGACAACCCTCCAGTCACCTGCCATCACTCTGACCCTAGTCCTGCTTGTCTGACAGTGTTCAGAGTCCTTGCGCTGCAGATGTTGCTGCTGCTTTGTTTTGTATTTTGTAAACAGAAATCTTTATTGAGACAGAAGCACTGTAAACGCTGTTGTATTAAACCACTAATAAAATAAACTTAAATAAAAATACTAATGAAGTTGCAACAAATACCAACAGACAAATACGGAATAAATGGAAAAGTGTTGAATGTTTTGTCTCGCCTGTTTCTTCTGAAGCTTCAAAACAATGAATTTGACTATTTTTACAGTTTGTCTCCTTATCCCCCTGAGTACATATTGTGTAAATGATCTAGTCAAAAAAGTAGTTTTGAATTGATGTAAGTTGTTTGGTACATGAGCGGATTTTTACATAAGAACATCAAATGAAAAAAACTGTATATTATGTCATTAAAATATGGCAAAAACAGTCATAATATAGTAAGACCTAAAAAGTGAAAAAAAACGACATAGTATAGTATGGCAAAAACGTCATAGTATAGTACAGCAAAAAAAGTCATAAAAAGTCATGGACCTAAAAAGTGAAAAAAACGACATAGTATAGTATGGCAAAAAAAAGTGAAAAAAAGTCATAATATAGTAAGACCTAAAAAAATTTAAAAAACGACATAGTATAGTATGGCAAAATAAGTCAAAAAGTCATGGACCTAAAAAATGAAAAAAACGACATAGTATAGTATGGCAAAAAAAGTCATAGACCTAAAAAGTGAAAAAAACGACATAGTATAGTACAGCAAAAAAAGTCATAAAAAGTCATAGACCTAAAAAGTGAAAAAAAACGACATAGTATAGTATGGCAAAATAAGTCAAAAAGTCATGGACCTAAAAAGTGAAAAAAAACGACATAGTATGGTATGGCAAAAAAGTCAAAAAGTCATGGACCTAAAAAGTGAAAAAAACGACATAGTATAGTATGGCAAAAAAAAGTGAAAAAAAGTCATAATATAGTAAGACCTAAAAAAATTTAAAAAACGACATAGTATAGTATGGCAAAATAAGTCAAAAAGTCATGGACCTAAAAAATGAAAAAAACGACATAGTATAGTATGGCAAAAAAAGTCATAGACCTAAAAAGTGAAAAAAACGACATAGTATAGTATGGCAAAAAAAGTGAAAAAAAGTCATAATATAATAAGACCAAAAAAACGACATAGTATAGTATTGCAAAATAAGTCATGGACCTAAAAAAGTGAAAAAAAGTCATAATATAATAAGACCTAAAAAAATTTAAAAAACAACATAGTATAGTATGGCAAAATAAGTCAGAAAGTCATGGACCTAAAAAATGAAAAATAAGACATAGTATAGTATGGCAAAAAAGTCAAAAAGTCATGGACCTAAAAAATGAAAAAAACGACATAGTATAGTACAGCAAAAAAAGTCATAAAAAGTCATAGACCTAAAAAGTGAAAAAAACGACATAGTATAGTGTGAAAAAAAACGACATAGTATAGTACGGCAAAAAAGTCATGGACCTAAAAAGTGAAAAAAACGACATAGTATAGTATGGCAAAAAAAGTGAAAAAAAGTCATAATATAGTAAGACCTAAAAAAATTTTAAAAACGACATAGTATAGTATGGCAAAATAAGTCAAAAAGTCGTGGACCTAAAAAATGAAAAAAAAGTCAAAAAGTCAAGGACCTAAAAAATGAAAAAAACGACATAGTATAGTATGGCAAAAAAGTCATAAAACGTCATAGACCTAAAAAGTGAAAAAAACGACATAGTATAGTGTGAAAAAAAACGACATAGTATAGTACGGCAAAAAAGTCATGGACCTAAAAAGTGAAAAAAACGACATAGTATAGTATGGCAAAAAAAGAGAAAGAAAGTCATGGCAAAAAAGTCATGGACCTAAAAAATGAAAAAAACGACATAGTATAGTATGGCAAAAAAGTCAAAAAGTCATGGACCTAAAAAATGAAAAAAACGACATAGTATAGTACAGCAAAAAAAGTCATAAAAAGTCATAGACCTAAAAAGTGAAAAAAAACGACATAGTATAGTATGGCAAAAAAGTCAAAAAGTCATGGACCTAAAAAATGAAAAAAAACAACATAGTATAGTATTGCAAAATAAGTCATGGACCTAAAAAGTGAAAAAAACGACATAGTATAGTATGGCAAAAAAAGTGAAAAAAGGTCATAATATAGTAAGACCTAAAAAAATTTAAAAAACGACATAGTATAGTATGGCAAAAAAGTCAAAAAGTCATGGACCTAAAAAGTGAAAAAAACGTCATAATATAGTAAGACCTAAAAAAATTTAAAAAACGACATAGTATAGTATGGCAAAAAAAGTGAAAAAAAGTCATAATATAGTAAGACCTAAAAAAATTTTAAAAACGACATAGTATAGTATGGCAAAAAAGTCAAAAAGTCATGGACCTAAAAAATGAAAAAAACGACATAGTATAGTATGGCAAAAAAAGTCACAGACCTAAAGAGTGAAAAAAACGACATAGTATAGTATGGCAAAAACGTCATAGTATAGTACAGCAAAAAAAGTCATAAAAAGTCATAGACCTAAAAACTGAAAAAAAACGACATAGTATAGTATGGCAAAAAAGTCAAAAAGTCATGGACCTAAAAAGTGAAAAAAACGTCATAATATAGTAAGACCTAAAAAAATTTAAAAAACGACATAGTATAGTATGGCAAAATAAGTCATAGACCTAAAAAGTGAAAAAAACAA